>NC_041391.1:19419061-19426797 GCF_002162155.2 Triticum dicoccoides
CGTCGCCCCGTTGTCGCCGCCCCGTCCCGTCGCCCCGTCGTCGCCTCGCCGGTGAGCTCGCCCCGGCCGCCATGTCCACACACACACACACTACACACACACACACTACACACACACACACATTATTAGTTTGTTTTTTATAAATTTTTCTGTTTTTTAGTTATAGAAATGTAAGGAAATTATTCTGTTTTTTAGTTATATAAATATTAGAAATGTTAGGTATATAGAAATGTTATAAATGTTTTCTGTTTTTTAGTTATAGTAATATTTATAGAAAAGTTAGCAATTTTTCTGTTTTTTAGTTATATAAATATTAGAATTGTTATAGAAATGTTAGTTATATAATCAGGAAATTTTAGAATTAGTTTTAGTTAGATGAATTAGATTAATGTCAAATTGTTAGAATTTGCATATATATAGAATTTTAGATATCACAATCCAATCATTTAAAAAATGTTACTTTTTGCGGGCATATAGTATTTGTTCTCGACGATATGCCTGGCCCGCATCCTCGTCGTCGACCCGTTCGCGACGACGTCCTGCTTCAGAGGACCCATGTCCGGGACTGGGCTCCGCCGGGCTGGCACTGGGAGGTGCTACCTGGAGGGACGTGCCGCTTGGTGGGAACCCGACCTCGGGTCCCGTCATCGACCCTGATCTTCTTTGGTGGCGTTCGCGTGGGACACATTCGGTGCAGAGGCAGACGGCCCCGCCGGAGGTGGTGCGTCGCCGTGTCAGGGAGGAAGATGAGCACGTCCATCGCTACATGGCTGCTATGGACGACGTCAGGTTCTCCACTACTTGGCGGGTTCTTTGGGCAGATGACCGGAGATATGATCCTGTGATGGTTCCTTCTCTTTGGGTGTGCACCGCCCGCGCCCCAGGAACCGCGAGTGGTGCCCTAGATTCTTCTGTAGTACTCGATCTTTATTAGGTAATTAGCCAGTGATGTATTCAATATATAATATTCGAGACGATGTATTTGAGATTCAGTTTTTCCTTATTGATTAATTGCATCCATGCATTGTAATTTGAATACTAAATTGTTTTATATTTCTTCTGTATTAATTAGTAAAGTAAAAGCTATGGCGGACAATACCGACAGAGAGAGAAGAGGAATTGTTCGACATCATACGCAGCCCTCATAGTCTAGATGATCTGAATGAAGACGACGGCTCCCAATATCTGAACAATACCGGAGAGGGTGATGAAAATATATTCGATCTCGACGACCGAGCTGATGAAGTCATGAACTATGATTATGATGACACACACAATGTTAGTGATGACACAGACAATGCTGATCTTCAAATAACAAAGACTTCCGGCGAGGTATATATTTATATAAGCATGCATCCTGGTGATCATCACATGGTTTTTTATTGAAGATATATTAACGAATCGATCTTTCTTCTTTCAGCCCTCCGGATCGAGCAAATATGCTTCTACAAACAGCAAGACAAAGCGAGGCCCGGGCAGATTGTTGAAGGATGGTGTAAAGTACCACATCGAATCCACCAAACTTAGTGGCGAACCCCTCATGCCTAAGAACGTTGCGGACAAGTGGACTCGTCAGTGCGGAGTTCTTGTGAAGGACAAACTCCCGATCTCCATTCAAGAATGGAAAGAGCCAAAGACTTAACGTCCAGGTGTTACTTCGGTCGATGACAGAGCCAAAAAAGACCTGGTGAAATCTCTGATGGAACATTTCACCCTACCAGATCATTTCACTAAAGAAGATGTGGAGAAAGTCAAGGCCGCTGCTCTTAAGAAGATGGCAATTGCATTCAACACCCACAAGAAAACTGTATAGGCCAACTACCTCGCTAATGAAAGGAAGACTCCAGATTTCAAGGGAACACTGGAGAAGCAAAGAGAACACTGGGACGATTTCGTGACCTTCAGGGATTCAGAATTATCTAAGGAATGGTCGATGAAAATCAAGGCAAATGTCGCAAGGAAGACGCAGTTCCATAGGCTGGGTCCAGGTGGCTACGCGGTGGGATGGCCTAAGTGGGATAAGTCTAAGCAAGAGATGGAGGGTGCAGGGGTCACTCCGATTACTAGGAGCTGGCCCCCCAGGTGCAGAACATGGTTCTATGCGCATGGGGGGGCGTTAGACCCAAAGACGGGCCTGGTTTCGAAGAAGGAAAGTCTAAAAGGAGCCGAACAAAAGATACTTGACGCAATAGAAGAAGGTCGAGCAGGGGTGTTCATGCCCAACAGAGAGAATGACGAGCTTACGCGCGCCCTGGGAAATCCTGAACACCCGGGAAGAACACGAGGCATGGGCGTTATTCCCTAGTATGAGGGCTTTTCGGATAGGAATGACGACTATAGGTCCCATGCAAGAAAGAAGATGGAGGAGGAGAAGAAGAGGAAGCTGGAGGAGGAGCAGAGGAAGTAGGACGCAGAACGCCTTCAAGGCCTAGAAGCAAGGCACGCGGACCTGGCACTCAAATTCCAGCAGCAGCAGCAGCAGATCGACTCACTTAGCCAGGAAACGGGGTCTCAGCAGCGGCAGAAGCAAGCGGATGATCGTCCAGCATTGGATAGCACCGTCCCATCCATGCTGAGAAGCAGCGTTGGTTCTGCCCAAGGCGACACACTGCTGGATACATACCCTGTGGATGACATCATAGAGAACACTAACTGTGAGCTACACTCCAAAATGAAGAACATATCCATGAAGGTGGCGGACGGCGTTGCTTTTCCAGTGACCCCCGAAGCAACCTACCATTGCATCCCAATTACAGAGGGCTATGCTCGTGTCATGGCTGATGAAGTGGTGGACCCATATTCGGGGCTAACGCTTGACATTCCTGGAGGTGAAGACGAGCGCACACTGGGAGAGGCCATACATCGTATCATCCTATGGAGAAAGGATTGCATCATCTTTTGAAGTCCACCGACACTGCGTCGTCTGCCGACTCCTCGAAGTCCGCCACTGAGTCAGCAGACTCCCGCTCCTCCAAGTCCACGAACGCGTGAGACGACTCCTCCTCGAAGTCCGCCACCTCCTTCGCCGGTTTCAAGTCCGGCACCGTGTTAGGCCACAGCTCCTTCTTCATGTCCGGCACATCGTCAGGCCACTTATCCTAGTCCAACTCCACGTCAGCCGTCTCCGCCATCTCAGCAATCGCAGAAGAGACATGCCGCAGCTTTGGTGCGTAGCGGTACGAGTCGAGGTAGTTCAGGAAGTACAGGCGAAGACAAGCGATATAAATATGGTCCAAGCCTCGCTCCTCTTCCTCAGAGGCCTTACGACATGACCGAGGAGCAAAATGCAGCCATAGTGCAGGCCCAAGTGGATGCCCATTTTGGACCGAAACCGGCACTGGCGCCAAAGGAGGAAGTGCCTCAGAAAACGATCGACCAGTTCATTCATATGGCTAGAGCACCAGCTCCCAGCCTGTTGACTCAGACTATGAGCATCAAATCAGGAAGCTACATTGAGCATGGCTACAGAAGGAAGCGAGCTCGAGCTCGAGCCAACAAGCAGCTGGCAAAAAATGCGGGAAAACCGTTCCTCAGCTGGGAGAACAGGAGGCGCAAGCGATCCCCCCGCTTGTTGTGCCAACAACACATAAGAGGAGTACGCGCGCCAAATATTATTGTGGGCAAACTGTTAGCGTTCACCAGCAGGGCGATGTGGTAATAACGGTGGAGCATATCATGCAAGCTGAAATGCTCAAGATCTCTGTTGGACAACTCCTCGAAATCGAGCCCATGTCTCCGCTTAAAGAATCGGAAATAAAATGGAAATATGCTTGGGGCCAACCTTTGGTCCATCCAGAGAAGCTCAAGGACCTCCCAACGAGAATGTATGAATTGCATCAATGGTACATGAACATGACCAAGATTTCCAATCGAGTGTCCCTCATGGTGAATGTCAAGAAGGAGCATTATTACCTTGAGAAAGCTCTGTCCATTGAGTATACAGAACTTTTTCAGTTATACAATCAAGACGCACTCGACAAGTCTATCGTTAGTTGCTATTGTCTGTAAGTGATTTCTTTCTGTAATTTAAGTCTCAAGCTAATTATGTAGTGATAATTTTGATCAATCATTACATGTAATTATCCTCACTATATTCTTTTCTGTGGTATTATATGCAGGATGAAGATGTATGAAATGAAAAAATCTGGACGCTATGGCATTGGGTTCATTGACCCAAATACCATTAATGAGGACATATGGAAGTTTCCATTTTATCAAGCAGGTGTAGAGGAAAGCATGGTAGAGTTCTTGAAGCGCCTCAATAGCAATGAAGATATACTACTTCCTTACAACTTCCCGTGAGTCACACTGTCTTGTACTACAAATTCTGTTTTTGCTTACAAGCTAGCTAGATGTTAATAATTAAGTGTATACGGTTTACGGTAGTTGATTAATTTTATGCACATGCCCGCTTATTTAAGACATGCAAACATATGCGCATGCACTTGGCACTGGGTCTTGATAGACATTAAAGTTGAGGAAGGGAAAGTTGAATTACTGGACTCACTAACTAAAGAAGAAAGTGACTTCACCATCGTGAAGGGGATAGTCAATAGGTAATTTCAATCATTACTAACTATATATATCACGGCCTATTATTAGTTCGTCATTTCCTGATATGAACTATTTGATAACCCCTTTATTAATTTTCTTTGCCGGCGGGCAGGGCATGGGCAAAGTTCATCAAGGTGACTCCAGGCGAATGGAAACAAAAGTTGTTTTGGCATCGACCAAAGGTAAGTAATTAAGTAGTACTAGCTAGCTACCATCTCTTTAATTCTTGTTTCAATATCATTAATTAATTATCATGCTTGATTAATCATTATCTGATTCAATTCCATTCTCGTAAAGGCCCTGAAGCAGGCGCCGGGGAATAATCTGTGTGCATTCTATGTTTGCGAGAACATTCGCATGATGACGTCCGAAAGGAGCAGATCTGATAGACAGGACTGGGTACGTTTGTCAGAGCACTATGCACACCATTATCGATATCTAGTCACACAACGAACACACATGCATATTGATCTCCTTCTTAACAGTTCAGAGAGGTGCGGGATAAGCTCCTACCATCGAACCGCATACTAGCACTTGAAGAGGAAATAGCTGGATTTTTGCTTGACCAGGTCATAAATCCGAAAGGAGAATACTATTACCCGCTACCGCCCCCATGAACCACTTGTCATCGTGCTCCGGATGCACCAAGGCAACATATGTAGGAGAAATTGTATATGTATATACATGTGTATGTGTGAATAATGATGTTGGTTGTGAGACATTTGATGATATATATATATATATATATATATATATATATATATATATATATATGTATGTATATATATATATGCGGTTCTATACGTACGAGAAAATCTATTTATATATATGCATAACGTGTACAATTTGTAGTATCGTGAAATACCAGCAAACAAAAAAATGGAATGGAAAATAAAAAAACACCCAAACATTTAGTACCGGTTGGTGTTACCAACCGGTACTAAAGCCCTACGCGCACCCAGGCCTGGCTCGTGCCACGTGTTCGTAGTTTAGCGCCGGTTCGTGACGAACCGGCACTAAAGGGGGGGACCTTTAGTCCCAACTCTTTAGTGCCGGTTGGAGAACCGGCACTAAAGGCCGGTTCTGCACTAGTGGCATGTGGCTTGTTTAATTATCTTTCTAATTATGTAAGACAATTAATCATCCTTATCTTTCTGTGGAAGATCAATGTTGCGAGGCTGGAATGAAGAAACCTCTTGCTGTGGTGACCCTGGCGTTGCTGTTCTTCTAGTTGCTGCTGGGCTTCCTTTAGTTTCCTAGTTTCTTTTGATGTAATAATTGGTTTAGGATGTGGATTGTGTCGTCGGTTGTGAAATGTTGGGTTCTAGCGCGGATGTTTGGCCTTTGTTGGCCTCTTGGGATGTTGCGATTTCAATCTGGTACTCCCTCCGTCTCATAATGTAAGATGTTTTTTGACACTATACTAGTGTCAAAAAGCGTCTTATATTATGGGACGGAGGGAGTAGCTTTTAGTCCTTCGTGTTAGGATGGAGTTGTGCTGAACTTCTTGTGAATTGTGGTGGTTTTCAGTAATGAAAATCGGAAGGGGCAAGCCCTTCTTTGATAAAAAAAATCGTCCTTATATATTCATCGATCTTGCTATAAGTCGCAGTAGATGCTATATAGGTCCGTCGGATCTTACATCAAGATCCGTGCTTTCAGATTTTATTTTTTCTCTCTTAAATCTCAGTCGAGTGAGACATAGCCACGCCATTAAATAGAGGCTCGGGCGCCATTAATGGATACCTTGGTAGAGAGGTGGATGGCAGATGGAGGTCAAAGGGCTCTCCTCCCGATAAGCACGCGTAGGGGTCTGATCGCACGGCGCCTCCTAGCTAATAAAAAATGGGGACGCGTGGTGGCACGTAAATGGTACTAGTAAGTAGAACACCCACGGTTTCAATAATACTTGTGTTTCCCATTGTAACGTGACATCACTTGTTCCAAAATGACTTTGTTGATTGTTAATGTGTGCGCCTTTGCAAATCAGACTGCAAATTTACCACAGCATGTTGGTGCCATGACATGGCACCAAGCCAAGTTTCATTATTTTCATGCGTATTTTGGATTTACCGGAATTAAAAACCTAAGTTTCTCAATGTTTCCAACCCAGCCACGACGCCCAGAATTTTGAATTTCATTCCCATTTCTTGCATGGAACCTAGAAATTTACCCGAGGACACACATGTGATTTCTCAACCAACTTTGGTGCACTGGACATGTGCTTGTATTCCAAATTTGAATTATGCACACAAAGGTGACACGTTCCCTCCCAGAACCACGAGCCTTCTTGAGAGAAGCTCCGACTTGCAAGAAGCTTATACCAAAATTTGTTCCTATTCGGCCAATTTTTTTACCACGGCATGGTACTACCATGACGTGACACCATGCCAATTATCATGATTTTAAAACCAAGTTTCTCAACGTTCTCGACCGAGCCATGATGCCTAGATGTTTGAATCTTATTCTCATTTTTTTCATGGGAGTAGAAATTCACCCGAGGACACAAATGTGATTTTTCAACCAACTTTGGTGCACGGGAGCACGTGCTTGTAGTTCAAATTTGAATTATGCACATTAAATGACCAAAAACTCAATTAATGTGTAAATAAGGCCAAACGAAGCCGGAATAATTCCAAAATTTAACAAGGCACTCATGTAGTTCTATGTTGCCTTTGTAAATAAACTCAAGGGGGACAACGTATATCGTTTCGCACTCAAAGGTGACACGTTCCCTCTCAGAACCACGAGCCTTCTTGAGAGAAGCTTCGGTTTATAAGATGCTTATTGAAAAATCTGTTCCTATTTGGCCATTTTTTACCACAACATGGTAGTACCATGACATGACATCCATGCCAAGTTTCATGATTTTCATACGTGTTTTGGATTTACAAGAATTTTAAAACCAAGTTTCTCAATGTTCTCGGCCGAGCCATGATGCCCAGATGTTTTAATTTTATTCTCATTTCTTGCATGGGACCTAGAAATTCACCCGAGGACACAAATGTGATTTTCAACCAACTTTGGTGCACGAGAGCATGTGCTTGTAGTTCAAATTTGACTTATGCACATTAAATGACCAGAAACTCAATTAATGTATAAAAAACGACAAACGAACCCGGAATAATTCCAAAATTTAACATGGCACTAATGTAGTTCTATGTTGCCTTTGTTAAGAAACT
>NC_041391.1:19427054-19429723 GCF_002162155.2 Triticum dicoccoides
GTTTCACACTCAAAGGTGACACGTTCCCTCTTAGAACCACGAGCTTCCAAATCGGCCCAATTTTTTACCACAACATGTTAGTGCCATGACATGACACCATGCCAAGTTTCATGATTTCCAGCTGACTTTTGGATTTACATGAATTTAAAATCTAAGTTTCTCGATGTTCTCGGCAGAGTCATGACGCCCAAATATTTGAATTTCATTCTCATTTCTTCCATGGGACCTAGAAATTCAACCGAGGATACACATGTGATTTTTCAACCCACTTTGGTGCACCGGAGCATGTGCATGCAATTCATATTTAGATTATGCACATTAAAAGTACATAAACTCAATTAATGTATAAAAAGGCCAAATGAACCCAAAATAATTCCAAAATTTAACAGGGCACTCATATAGTTCTATGTTGCCTCTGTAAATAAAATCAGGGGGGAGGCAGCGTATATCGTTTCGCACACAAAGGTGACAAGTCCCCTCTCGGAACCACAAGGCTTGTTGAGAGAATCTCCGGTTTTGCAAGAGGCTTATACCAAAACTTGTCCCAATTCAGCCAAAAATTATAAGTATGAAAACAGGGTTTAGATTATCCCGAACATCTCGCTACCTAGACTAATAATGTACTATGATTTGAATTCAACATAAAATGGATACAAATATTTGAATTGGAGAGCGTATGGTACATGTAGTTCATAGTGAAATATGATTACTGCTATATGCATGTCTTTTTGCTATCAAGATATTATTTAAATTATTGTATAACTTGACAACAATTGTATTCAAATAAGGAAAATTGATACAAATTTAGTCCATATGGTAGACGACAATATATATGTTCACATGGTGGAGTAAAATGTTCATATATGATGGAATATCAAAATGTATGACTACATCAATTATAAACCGCAAGGTCACCTAATGATATATTCAAATTCAACATAACGTGGATTCAAAAATTGAAATTCGAGATCATGGTATCTGTAATCATATAAAAAGGGACATTACTCTTTCTTTGGTGGGAATAGATTTGTTTTTTGTTGTTGTTGAGGGAAGTGCGAATCGATTTGGTACTGTGCAGGGTAATCTTGTTCTCCCGATTTTTTTTACATTTTTCTTGTAGTTTTTTCAATGGCATCTATAGCAATATATAAAAGGGGACATGACTCTCCTGTGTCTTGTATGATATTTTTTTTACACATTAAGTTTGTTCTGCCGAACAAGGAATCCGCACCTTGTTATCCCGAAATTTTCAAGCTCGAGTATCTTTTGTCTCACCTGATTTGAAACTCCTGCTTCTTCAACCCACGCCGTGCCTTGTTATCCCGAAATTTGGACGCGCGCGAGAACTCCCTCCTCATCCGAAATCGCTCCCGCAGCCCAGACACGCGAAATCCTCCTTCTACCCCTTAGTCGGAAATGAAGCTCCACGTCGCGGTGTCAAAACCGGTGGGGGTACGCTGGTAACTTACCCTACATTTTGGAAAAGCGCGTCCTTAAGCTTGGCTCCCCTCCCCCTTCACCCCCCATTCGTACACCGAGGCTGCCAAAACCCGCGAAACCCCACGCTCCTCCGTCAGCCTCCCGACCGCCGCCCAGCCAGAGGCTCTTCCCGGTCTATGTCGTCCACCGCAACAGCTCGCCGTCCCTCATCCACCGCACCAGATGAGGATCCGTTGTTGATCTCGTTGTCCCGCCGGATCAGCCGCCCCGTCCTCCAACTCCAAGGAGCTGCCCCGACATTCGCCTCGTCTATCACGCCACCTCAATCCCCACAGCATCGTCTTGACCTGCCCCACCGGAACCGCAGCACCCTCACCAATTCCGCTGATGAAGCCGAGGCCAACTCGGCGCCACCAAGGAGGTTCTGCACTCACCGCTGCATTTTATCTTTTATTCGATCTCATGAGGCTGCCGGTGCTCAATACCGAGCAGACATGGCGTCTCCATCGACGGCGCCGTCGCCGGCCACATCATCCACGGCGTCTCTCCCCCATGTCGTTGCACTACTAGGGAAAACCCTATACACAGAACTTTAGTAGTAGCGTGGGTCAAAAAAGCACGCTGGTGCTAATTAGCAGTAGCGCGCCCGAGGTAACCGCACTGCAGATAAAGATCTAGCAGTAGCGCGTCTTGTTGTACACACGTTACTACTAAAATTCCCACGGCTTAGCCCATAGGCTACACATAGTAGTAGCGATCTATGACGAACCGCACTACCGCTACGCTGTTTGTAGCAGCGCGTTTTAATATAAACTCGTTGCTGCTAAAGGTTATAAAATTAAATGGAAAGAAAATGGAAAGGTAATTGAAAATGAAACAAATAGAATAAGGTGAAAGGAAACAAATAAATGGTGAAGAAAACTAAATGAAAAAGGGGAAAAAGAGAAAGGAGTAGCAGTAGCGTGTATCAGAGAACGCGCTGTAGCTAAGATAGCAGCAGCGCTTTTCCACGGAACGCGCTACTGCTACTTCTGACTTAACCACGGGGTTCCTCCTTCCCCACGCCACTTTCCCCCAAATCCAACTCTCTCCACTCTCGCCGCTGCCGTCGCCCGTCGGCCGGCGCGCGCTCTCCGCACCCTCTACGCCGCCCCGACCCCCGACCTCAACGCCGCCCCCGCCCCCGACCTCAACGCCGCCCCGGACGCCGGCCCAACCCCAGATTCAAC
>NC_041391.1:19429995-19470228 GCF_002162155.2 Triticum dicoccoides
CCGCCATCCGCCGCGCGCCCGAGCCCCGAACCCGACCTCGACGCCGCCCCGCCCCTCCCTCGTCGCAGGCACCCGAGGTGAGCACGGCCGCTCCTCCCTCTCCCTACCTCTGCCTAGGGTTTCTTTATATTTTAGTTGCATATTAAGTTTATTTTTATTTATAGTAAGTTTATTTTAGTTGCATATTAAAAACTAGGTACTAATTAGGTACTAGAATATTTTTATTTATAGTAAGTTTATTTTTAGTAAGAACTAGTTGAATTAATAGAACTAGTTAGTAAGAACTTGTTTCTATTTTTTAGTTAAAGCGATTTTTCCCGCCTCGACGTGGACAATGCCTATCTCGCATCCTCGTCGTCGAGTCGGCGGAGGATGACACCTGCTTGACCAGATCGGCCATGTTCGGGACTGGGCTCCGCAGGGGTGGTACTGGGAGGCGCTACCTACCGGGGGGCGCAGGTTGGTGAGGAGCCAGCCTGTTGTTGACCCGAACCTTCTTTGGTGGTGGTCGCGTGGGCCAGTGATGATCGAGAGGCTCGAGGACTCCGCGGAGGTGGTGTGTCACAGTGTCAGTGAGGAGGACGCGCACGTCCGTCGCTACTTGTTTGCGTTGGAGCACAGGCCATTCTCCAATACCTGGCAGGTTCTCCGGGGATCTCACTGGAGCTATGATCCCTTGATGGTTCCTTCTCTGTGGGTGTCCACCGCCCGCGCCGATACCCGTCGTGTGCTAGGGGTTTAGTTGTATTAGTGATGTTATATGTATGATACTATTCATGATGTATTAGTGATAATATTCGATGATGTACGGACATATGAGATGATTTACTTTTGCTTATTGAATGCATGCTAATTTGAGTCCTATAAGATATTTTGAAATGTATATCTTGTGTTGCTCAATATCCAAGTGGCTTGTCATGTTTGCAGGTTACACCTCCGAGTGGCCTATGTTTTGCCGGAGTGTTGACTCATTTTCGTCCCGGCAAATTTCAGGCGCTCGATATGTCCTATTTTAGCAAAGGTCATGCCGGATTTTTCCGTGAATTTTGGCATGACTTGTGCCAGAATATGTAGGAAATATATAGTGCCCCGCATTTGTGTGTTGAGTATCTTGGTAGTTGTCTTCGATCGATTTTCAATTAATGTTTTAACTATGAACATAGGAAATGTCTGACGACGAAAAGGATTTCGATATTTGCAAATACTACGAAGACGAGGTATACATGTTTTATGTTATTTTACCTAAGAGAGAGCAGCAGGAGTGATTAGCTTGCTAGAAATGAGTTTGAGGATGATGATGTGCTACACTATATTACTATGATGATAAAATAGCTAGTGTTGGTGGTAATGACTATGATGATTATTATTAGCTAGTGTTAGTGGTGATTAAATAAATACTTTTTTTGAGACAGAAATAAATACTGTTGGTGGTAATGACTATGAGGATGATTAAATAGCTTGTGCCGGCGGATTAGATTCAAGTGGAGGCAACATGTGGTGCACATCGAAAGTACTACTAGTCCAAACTAGATCAAGTTTGGATTAGTAGTATACTTTTGACATGCACCACATATTGCCTCCACTTGAACCTAATCCACCTTCATTTGACACACTGTTATGGACATAATGATGTAAATCTCATAACTGGTATTGTACCAATATTTGTACGATGGCGCATAAATACACTAAAAAAAAGTACTAGTAGCGATGGACAGAAAACATGCTACAAGTAGTTACCTTAGCAGCAGCGTGGTACCGAACAAACGCTGCAGCTATTTGTCCTAGCAGTAGCGCGGGCAGGCACGCGCTGCTGCTAAGCAATAGCTGTAGCGCCTTATTAGTAGCGCGCCCTCCCGCGCTACTAGTGAGCACAAAACCCGCGCTACTGCTAGGGTTTTCCCTAGTAGTGTTGCTTCCTCGGTGGCGACTTCCACAACGGCACTAGCTGCAGCTGCTCCGTCTCTCGCTCGCGCTGCGGCTCTGTTCTTGCTATCGGTTGCGCTGCTGCACTGCTCCTGCTTTCATTCATGTTGTTGCTCTGCTCTTGCTCTCGCTTGCGCTGCTGTTGCTGCTGCACGACCTCCGGCAGCTACAGGAGTTTCTTCTTTAGCACTCGCTCGTGGTGCTACTGCACGACATGCTCTTTGCTAGTGTGTTCCCTGCTCGAGCGTCTGCTGATTTAGATCACTGCTTCTCTGCTACTAGTGCTCGAACGTCCTAAACATCTATTGCAATGCTCTATTACTAGTTCAATCAGTTTCGATATTAAAATTCAGTTTTGACTGTGAATTTCATTTTCTTCAGTTAAGTTCAGAGTGAACAGTACTTACAGCATCTGTCGGAGCGGCCGTGGCGCGGTTGATGCGTTTTACATCTAGTATTTTTTGGTGATGTATTTTACATCATCTATTGCAGATGATATTAGGTTCCCACTTCAGATTAAAGTTGTCTGTCTTGTCATGCTTCAGCCTCGTCGCCATACACCTTAGCGGAGCTGCTCCAACGACGGAACCGTCCATCACAGCAGAGCAGTACCCTCGGCGCCGTTTCCAGAGGTCTCGGATCTTCTTCCCCAACTCCGACAGTCACACCATCATCATCACCATCCTCCACATCCAACCCAATGATGCTGAGGTCCACAAGGCTATGCCAAAGAGGTTGTACACTCATCGCATCACTTTGTTTCTCCATTCCTCTGTTCTTCCAATTCATGTGAACCACACGCCCAGGTTGACTGAAATCCTATGTTGCCAAATGCTCTGTTTTGCACGTGCATTCCTATCCTATTCTTGTGTTTTTCTATCCCTGCGTTTATAGAATCCTTCAATTCTAAGGAGCCCTTACAGATTTACTTCATTTTCAGATTGGCGTCAAAGAAAACTCTGTGTGTTATGTCCTGCTTCTGCCGTGCCATTATCCACCCCACCTGAGGTGCACCATTGACAGAAGCGTTCACTGCAGCAGAGATCCCCCTTGCAGAATTTCTTTCGCCGCCTAAGATCATCTTCCCCATTGCCGGCAGCCACGCCAACTGCATTACCATCATCGACTGAGCAGATGAACCTGAGGACTACATAGTTCCGGAAGAGAGGTCACAGTCTTTCGTGTTTGCTTACGTTATACATCGGTTATTATTACCTGCTACTTTATCGTTCAATCTTGTGTTTTGAATTGCCCATGGGTCTCATATCGAGCCAGCAATGAATAGTATCTGTCTACAATCTGGTTCATCTGGGGTCTTCTATGTGGTTCATGTTGGGTGGGCAACAAACAATAGATGATCCATTGTCTATCTTTTTAAACGGAAGCTATAATCTACCTGCTATCATTAGTTTTGGATCCATCCACTCGTTTCCTACCATCAGTCTTGATTTTTGCATGCACCCCTTAGGCCTTACAAAATCTAACTATTTTTTTATTAGGCATGTCAGATATTGTACACAATCATACTGAACATGTAGAGAAAAAGAGAAGACCGTTGCGTGCGAATATAATGTCATGCAGACGTTGCTCCATGGTGGGCGAAGTGCCCCCCCTTCTCCTGCATTTCCAGATTGTATTCCAGAGGAAGATAACTGTTCAGATGGAGATTTAGAAGGAGCCGACCATGCCTGTTTACCACCTGAGGTGTTTGGTCTAACCTGGCATGCTGATGTTGGTCATATCATGCATATGGCGCCTTGCATTGCTTACATTATACATCTTATATGTCATCATCTTAATTTAGATTTGCTTTGTGTGAATGCCACCTGTTTGGTTTCTATATCATACTCCCACCATTCCTAAATATTTATCTTTTTAGAGATTTCAACAAGTGACTACATACGGAACAAAATGAGTGAATCTACACTCTAAAATATGTCTATATACATCCGTATGTGGTAGTCCATTTGAAATCTCTAAAAAGACAAATATTTAGGAACAGAGGGAGTATATGGGAATTATGCTATGCCATCTTCTTTAGCCAGGCATCATATACGTGAATCATGCAATGCCATCCTGTTTAGCCAGTCATCGTATATGTGAATTGTATCGTGCCATATTATTTTCCATAATGTATTCCATTTGTCAACAATGTTTATACATTCATCTACTCTTCCTGTGCATCAGCCATTTGAGTCGGTCATGGGAAAATCTGGAGTGAAAACAAGGTCTTTTGAGCAGTCAGTGCTACCTGTCGATGCAGATTTCTTGCTGGTTACAGATAGCTCCTCAGAGGAAGATTCAGAGAGAGATGACCGGTCGTATTCCCCCCCCCCCCTCGAGGTGCATGCTCTAACTTGGCGGGGTTATATTGCTCATATCATGCATATGGTGTCTTGCATTGCCATGCCATCTGCTTAGATTAGACATGCTTTGTGTGAATGCCTCCTATTTGCTTTCTATATCAGATATGTGAATTATGCAATGCCTTGTTTTTCAACCAGTTATCATATATGTGAATTATGCACCGCCATGGAGCCAGACATCATATATGTGAATTATCTCATGCCATCTTTTTTTTCATTACGTATTCCATTTGTCGACAATCTGTGTATATTGAACTACTCTTCATGTGTATCATCCATTTGAGCCGGTTATGGAAAAATCTGTAGTGAAAACAAGGTCTTCAGAGCAGGCAATGGTACATGTTGAAGCATATATCTCGATGGTTACAGGGAGCTCCTCAAAGGAGGATTCAGAGACAGATGACCAGTCCTATATCCCACCTGAGGTGTATACTCTAAGTTGCAATGTTTATATTTCTCATATGATGCATATGGTGTCTTGCATTGCTTAGTTTAGACATCATATGCACAATATTGAATTCTATTTGCTTAGTTTAGAGATCATACATGCGAGTGCCAATTGCTTAGTATATGAATCAATTATGTCAATTATATCATGCCATCCTGTATACTTAGACAACATGTATGTGAATTATTTCATCCCAACCTATTTTAGAAAGACATCATATAGTTTTGTCATGTCATCCTGTTTAGGTACTCATCATATGTTGAATTATGCCATTATATCCTGTTAAGTTATCCATCATATATCTAAAACTGTGTCATGCTATCCTGTTTAGTTAGGCATCATATATGTGAAATTGTGTCATGTTGTCCTGTTTGGTTAGACAACATATATGTGAATTACCACATCTGTCTATCATACAATGCCTATACGTTCAATTTCTTTTCTTGTTTATCAGCCATTTGAATTGGAGGGGGTGATGGTAGTATCTAAGGGAGCAAAAACCCGTTCTTCACAAAAGACAGTGCTACCCGTCGATGCAGATAGAACCATGGTTGTACTGGCCCACAAACTAGCCCCACCACACATAATCGAGACTCTTCCAGATTGCACACTTACACTGTTGGGCAGAGAACCAGCTACAACCCATCTAACCGCAACCCCAGCGGATAGTAACCCAGTTATAGTTGACAAAGCACCATGTCCACCACAGAGTACCCCCACACAAGCAGCTGGTAAAGCTATTGCAGTGCCTAAAGCACGAACACCACCACAGCTAACCCAAACTCCACGTTTAAAGCAGAAGAGCAATTGTTCTCAGGTCAGATTCCGTAGCTACGGTCCATACTCCTTTGCTGTTGCATCACTGTATTTACTCATACCAACTACTTTCGAATTTGAAGGATCCAATTGAAACTCCAATGGCGCAGCAGGTATGTTTTAAACCTATATCTTTAAGAGGATTGTTGTTCTAACTTCTTGCTCTATGTTGATTTCAGTTTAAGTTGTATAAACAGTTATGTTCTCATGTGATGCACATTACAAGTGCTGCCAATGCTGTGTAGTTTCTCACACTTATATTCTGTCTATGCTGCTATGTCTTAAAAATATATGAGTTGAACTGTGTCTCTATCTTGATTAGGGAACATAAACTATAATGATATGGATAATACAGTGACCATAGTACATAGATATATGTTTGTTTCATGCTGTTATCCTGTCCACCTTACTACTGAACCGGTTTACCAAAATGAGTTTGGTATACTACAAGCTAAACCTGTGATGTGTTTGCTTGTTTCTCTTGTAGTATGCAAACAGAATATTGGAGAAGAGCACCCCGCTATGCAATGGTAGAGAAAGTAATGCATATAAGGTTCAGGATAGTGAGACAACCCTGTTGGTCTCCAAGAAAGGTGATAAAAATGATCTTGTAGATAGTGAGAAAACCCCATAATCCTGTGTTGATGTAGTGTTCGCATTACTGGCCAGTACCGCTGGCACAAGCTCTTCGAACCCGCTGCCTGAATAACTTCGGCTTCTTCAGTCTCAGCTACAAGCTGAAAGGCATCAGTCAGTTGTGCTGCGGCAAGAAGCCGAAGGACTGAGGAAGTCCCTGCAGAATTCAGATGCATACTTTCTTGTGCAACAACAAGCGCTGGAGGATTTAAGCGCCAAACAAGAGAAAGTTAATAATCTTGCTAAGCATCTTGCCAGCATTATGGGTACCCAGGATATTGTTTCTTGAACTCTTCTGAAGTGGTTTCAGTTCTGGACTTGTTTTGCTGTGGCGTTTATATGCTGCTGTGTTCCCTATATTTGCACTGGTGGTGAACTTTGATGCCCAGTGGATGTAATATGTGTAATAGCCGTGATAGCCTAGCATAAGTTGCTTGGTTATTTATTTCCTTGTTGTCTTGTTTATTTGTTTGCTTGTAGTCAGTGCAGTTCTTTTTCCGTGGTTTGCTAGTGGCTGCAATAACCTATTTTTTAAAACTAGGCCACAATAACCATGGGCTAATATTTACTGTAGTGACACTAGTCCTCCTACGGGCCGTAGAAACAGTGGTCCTTCTACGGGCCGTAGAAATAGTAGGCCTTCTATGGGCCGTAGAAACAATGGGCCTTCTACGGGCTGTATCATAAATGGGCCTTATACGGGCCGTATGATCGATTGGCCAAACATGGGCCAATAACAGGCCGCATTATGGCCGTAAACAGGCTAGAGTTGGAATCGTACATTCATGGGCCGACCATAACGGGCCATCGTTAATAGGCTGTATTTGATGACGCTATGAAAACGGCCCAATGTATTAACGGACCACAAATGGGCCGACTATAACCACGGGCTGAATTTGGCCTACAAGCAGAAAATGACAGTAACGGAACGTAAGTAAACGAATGCTCGAAATGAGCCCAAAAATAAATGGGCTCTGAGAAGGCCGAAAGATAACATGGGATGGAAACGGCCCAACTGAATAACGGGCCCTTAATGGATATAAAGTGACACACTGTTCATTACGGGCCAGTTTCACCACGGGCCGTTAATGGGTCTAAAGTGATACACTATTCATTGTGGGCCAGTTTCACCACGGGCCATTAATAGGCCAAGAGTTACATAGGGCCTCATATGGGCCGAAAGACATCATGGGCCATACATGGGCCAGAAGTGAAAATGGGCTGGAATCATATTGGATAGCCCTGATGACGCTACTGGGCCTAATTCGGATAGGGCATAATGGGCCTTGGGTTAGCGGGCTGTAAATGGGCTATATGCGAACAGGCCGTTAACAGGCTTTCCATGGGCCGGCCCGTCACCTTTTGACCAAGTCAAACGGGCCGGTCTTTTCACAGGAATGGGCCTCTGTTGGGCCGTGCCACGTGTTGACGTATCATAGGCGCCTTCTGTCCAATGAGTGGATGACATCTGTCTCAACAATGAGCCGACACGTGTTTCCTCCAGCCAATGATGATTTTACGCGTGGAAAATCCCCATTGGTCGGGGATGTTAATGGGTTATCAGATCCAAAACCTGACCCAATAGCTTAACGACGTTCCGTTACGGTGGATGCCACGTGTCAGTCACCCTTGACGAAAGCACTTCTGTGACGCGCGATTTATCGTCATGGAAGTGGACACTTCCGTGATGATAATTTTGGTAATGTCATGGAACACTTCTACGACAGCACAGGTATGACTATCTTGATTCTGACATAAATTTGTCATGGATGTACATGCATGACAAAAAACGCGACCTACTGTGACAAACACGTATCATCACATAAGTGTATTTTTTTGTAGTGTTTACTGGCGCCAGCGGGGCACGCTTAACTGGACTCTCAAAGGCGATTCCCCCACGGCTTATTTCTTTGCCATCGCGAACGGTAGGAGGAGACGCTGTGGTATCAACAGCCTGATTATCAATGGTGTGCGTTCTTCGGACCAATCTGTTATTTTGGCTCACGTGGTGGATTTCGTCTCTTCGCTGCTAGGGGCTAAATCTCCTTCAGGCTTTTCTATTTCTCCTTCCCTTTGGAACCTTGGTTTGAAAATTTCGGCCGAAGAAAATGCTTCGCTGATGGTTCCCCTCTCTGATCAGGAAATCTGGGATGTCGTCAACTCTGGTAACCCGAATGCCACTTCTGGGCCGGAAGGCTTCTCAATCCCTTTCTTTCGGAAATTTTGGCCTCAGTTGAGGAAGCTGGTTTGCAGTGTTATCCAGGGGTTCTGTCTTGGTACTATCGATATTTCTCGTCTGAATTACGCTGTTATCTCCCTGATCCCCAAGGTTAAAGGTGCTGAACTGATTTCCCAATTCCGGCCTATTGCTTTGATCAATAACTTTGCCAAATTTCCTGCTAAGGGCTTTGCTAACCGCTTGTCCCCCGTTGCCCACAAAGTTATCAGCCCCTTCCAATCTGTTTTCATCAAAGGTCACTTCATTTTAGATGGCATCCTCTCTCTTCATGAAGTTGTGCATGATTTATATTCTCGTAGCTCTAAAGCGATCATCCTTAAGTTAGACTTTGAGAAAGCTTACGACTTGGTCAGTTGGCCGTTTCTTAGGCAGGTCCTTCTCGCGAAGGGTTTCGACGGAGCTTATGTGCATCGTATCATGTAGTTGGTCTTGGGTGGCCATACTGCCGTTCATGTGAATGGGCATATTAGTAACTTCTTCGCGAATGGCAGAGGTCTTCGTCAAGGAGACCCTGCTTCTCCTGTTTTGTTTAATTTTGTGGCCGATGCCTTCTCTTGCATTCTCTCTAGGGTGGCCCAGTTTGGTCATATCCTTCCGGTGGTCTCCCATCTACTCCCGGATGGGGTCTCGCACTTGCAATACGCCGATGATACGATCATTATGGTTGAATTGAATGATGCTTGCATTGCCAACCTTAAGTTCATCCTGTTATGCTTTGAGGCGGTCTCTGGCCTAAAGATTAACTTCTCCAAAAGTGAGGTACTAGTTACTGGTGTTGATGATTCAGAAGCCTTACGAGTGGCTAGGCTACTAAACTACTCCTTAGGCTCCTTCCCCTTCAAGTATCTAGGCCTTCCAATCTCTCCTGTCATGCTTCATGCTAAGGACTTTGCTCCGGGAGTCTCTAAGGTGGGAAACACGGTTCTTCCATGGCGCGGGAGATATAACACCAACGCTGGCAAAGTTGCTCTAATGAACTCCTGTCTTTCATCCCTCCCAATGTTCCTTATGGGTTTCTATCTTTTATCGGCTGGCGTCCATGCCGGTTTTGATAAACACAGGGGGGCTTTTTATTGGAATGCTGCGGACAACAAGTGGAAGTATAGGCTAGTTAAGTGGCATCTTATGTGTAGGCCTAAAAACCTTGGGGGGTTAGGCATTCTTAATATGCTGGTGATGAACAAATGTTTGTTAATCAAGTGGTGGTGGAAAATCATGACTTGTGGTGCCGATTCTCTATGGCTTTCCATTCTTAAGGCAAAATATATTCCTCACTCTAGTCCGTTGTTTGCTGTGGCTAGGCGCGGATCCCAATTCTGGAAGAACCTTGTCAAAGTCAGACCTCTGTTCCTGGATCATGTTAAGTTTATCGTGAGTAATGGGACTGCGGTCCGTTTCTGGCGTTACTGGTGGTGTGGGGACTCCCCTCTGGCTGTTAGTTTCCCGGTTTTGTTCTCGTACTGTCCGAAGCCGGACATCTCCATCGCGGAGGTGGCGGCGAATAATTGGGACCTGGCTTTGCGCCGCTCCTTGTCTCCTGAAGAGTTGGAGGACTAGCAAAGTCTCTCTGCCCTCTGACCTTTGCTCTCGGAGGCGCCGGACTCTGTTGTTTGGCCTCATTCGACTTCTGGCAGGTTTTCTGTTAAATCGTTATACTCTATGCTTATCGGTGGTTCCCCTTCGAATAGATTATCTTGCGTATGGAGGTCCAAAGTCCCGCCTAAGACTAAAATTTTCCTCTGGCAAGCTTTTAGAGGCCGTCTTCCTGCGGCTGACCAAATTCGCAAACGTAACGGGCCGGGCTCGGAGTTCTGTCACCTCTGCGGTGCATTAGAGAACACGAATCATATATTTTTTCACTGTGTGTTGGCTAAGTTGGTGTGGAGCTGTGTCCGGACCTGGCTCCAGGTTACTTGGAACCCCTCTTCCTCCTTTGAGCTAAGAAACCTTGCCAAAGTTTTGGTTGGGGTCACCAAGAGGGTGTTCTGGGTTGGCTTGGGTGCCATCTGTTGGGCTTTATGGACTATTAGGAACAAATTTAGTATTGAGCATATCTTTCCATCTAAGGCTGCTGACGTTCTTTTCAAATCATGTATACTCTTGCAGCAGTGGAGATTATTGACTAAAGATGAAGATCGGGATGCCCTAGACCTGCTCATCGCCAAAATTCGGGCTTCGGCGTCGCACATTTCCGGGCTGGATCCTGTCGTCTGATCTCGCTTGTCGCTGTTTCGTCGTCCTGGTTGTTGTCCTCCTTCCTCGTTCCGGCCTGCGCGCTGAGTACGGCAGGCTGCCATGTACCCCTTAAACCTTTGCTCGCCTGGTCCAGGTTTCTTTCGGTGGATTATCGGTGTTTCGACACCAATTCGTGGTTGTGTTGGGCTTGTGACTCTGCCTTGTGGCTTTATTTATAAAGTCGGGCTTAGGCCTTTTCTCTAAAAAAAAGTTCGTGTGCTTCATCATCAACCAGGTCATCCTAAGCCATCATGAACAACCCATTCATCCGCGTGGTTGACTTCAACATTGGAGATGGCCTCCGGTGGTCGTTGCTCATGTCACACCTTGCTCACCATGGCAGCAAGCCGTTTCATGTCACGACACTTGCCACCACCTGAATGCACCGCACGGACACGCATGCACCTATAGTCGTGCATGGTGTCCGTCGGAGTTCATGCACGTCCCTAGGGGCTCCCATTCCAGTATGACGAGAAGGACCTCCTGGTCAGGGCTGCAAGTCACGTGATGGTACCTACAACAATCTCAAAAAGAGTAGAGGGCCTGGATTTTGAGAGCATCTGAGCTCGCGCTCAGAAATCTAATTTTGTTCCCACAGTCCATACATAGAGAGAAACCAGAAAAGAAAACGCAAAACACGCATACATGCATGCATGCTTCCACAAATGGGTTACCACATACCTTTGTGGGGCACCTGGTAACCTCACATTCATTGTTGACCGCTTATGACCTCACATTCATGGGAGAGATTTCCTGACCTCACATTGTCTCTATAAAAGCCTATCACATCTATGAATCATGTGTCTCCACCATTTCAAATCCTCCGCACGCCTAAGATACCACTTGAGAAATTACTAATGGCCAACGGAAAGAATGTCGTGGCCATGTTATTTCTCACCACCATTGTGGCGGTGGCGGCCACAAGGCCAGCCGAGCCCTATGGCGCTGCGGAGGAGAACACATTGAAGATGGCTACCCCCAGCAGGAAAGGGGTTGACGCTACATTAGCAGCTACACGTGTTGTTGCCGCCGAGAAGTCCATCAAGAAGGCTGAAAGCGCCACCACACCAGAAAAGGCCGCGGCTGCCAAGCAAGATGGAGCAAAATCTGCTTCCGCTGCATTAAAGTACAATGCCATCTCTCAGCAGGCAACTGGTAAAGTTTCTCCTATCTCCCCAGGCAGGAAAGAAGCAGCCGGTACTTTAGCCGCCGCACACTATGCTGCCACCGAGAAGTCCATCAAGAAGGCCGAAACAGCCACGACACCTGAAAAGGCCGTGGCTGCCAAGCGAGACGCAGCAAAGTCTGTTGACGATGCATTAAAGTATGGTGCCATCTCTCGGAAAGCAGCTGGTACAAGTTCTTCTACCTCCCCCAATAGTAAAGAAGCCACCACTGACTTAGCAGCTATGCACACTGCTGCTGGTAAGATGAGCACCAAGAAGGCTGAAACCGCTACCACACCTGAAGAGGCCGCGACTGCCAAGCGAGCTGCAGCCAAGTCTACCACTGCTGCATCAAAGTATGGTGTCATTTCTCAGCAAGCAGCTGGTACAAGTTCTTCTACCTCCCCCAACAGGAAAGAAGCTGTCGGTACCTTGGCAGATGCGCACATAGCTGCTGTCGAGAAGTCCATCAAGAAGGCTGAAACCGCCACCAGACCTGAAGAGGCAGCACCCGCTAAGAAGGATGCCGCGAAATCTGAGGCTGATGCAATGAAGTACGGGGCCATCTCTCAGCAGGCCGCCAACAAAAATGGTGCCTAAGTGGTGCCTTAAACACCTATTCACGCGCAACATCGTCTGCATACTACCATGCATGCAAAATAGCAGCATTGAGATATCCCATTATGCTAATTCTCATGCATGCACGCTTTGTTTAAATATTCCCATTACCAATCATGTTTTAATGTCTTGCTAGTTTTACTTTTAGTAGTGAGACACGCTTGACTTGCTTTAAAAAAATACAATGATCGATGTGTACATGTACTATCTGAAAATTAATAATATGAGTTCCAACGCAATTTGTGGTTTTTGTCATACTTTCGGTGCAACCAATGCACACATCCAATACACAAAATTGGCCGAGTCAATGTATTATGGCTCCATGGAGAGGCGAATCATGATTTAATGTCTTGCTTGTTTTGCTTTTAGTTTTAGTAGTAAGATACGCTTGACTTGCTTTAAAAATATATACAATTATCGATGTATACATGCATTATCTAAAAATTAATAATATGAGTTCCACTGAAATTTGCATTTCTGTCACAATTTGAGTGCAACCAATGCACAAATCCAATACACAAAATTGGAGGAGTCAATGTGTTATGGCTCCATAGAGAGGCAATGATATACAATATATCTTCATTACTTTAAAAAGAACTTCAGGTTTCATCATACGTCTGTCATTCATCCAACCTCCCCGCCAATTCTTCCTATTTCGATTTTTTTCTCCCATCTTTGATTTTTCTCCCCATCGATTCTACCTAAAATGTCACATGTTTACTATATATGTCAAGTGGTTGTGTGATGAGACGGCGGCTTGGCGCTTCAGATTTATTCCAGCAACTGATTGTCAAATTGAGTCATCTGCTGTCCTTTCGATGGTTGTAAGAAAGTAATCGATTACCGTTACTGGCCATAAAGTTATATTTTCTTGTCTTAATGAAGGGTTGCATACAATGCGCGTAGGTCTTGACACCAACGTTGTCAACTCCATGTACAATCAACCAATCACAAATCACCATTTTTTTCTTCAACCATGTGTTTTTTTTGCGGAAAGAACCTCAAAATATAAAAATATGTCAAACAATTATCAAGCGCACATTATATATTCTCCCTAGTGGGCGACACAAGGGGTGCGTCAATGGTCGATGGGTTGAGGTAACTGTCACGCCCAATATGCGACCCTATCCTAAAGGAACTCGAAGGTCCCACCAAGGATAGAAGCGCATATTGGAGACGCTTTTGCAAGGTGGATATCATTACATCATACCATTACATAATAGTTGGGGATACATACAAAGGGCATACAATGCCACATGAATACAACAACATCATACATAAGAGCAACATCCGACTACGGATGAAACACAAACAGAAACTCAAACTACATACACCCTGCTAGCCCAAGCTGCCGACCAGGAACCTATCCCCTGAACGACGAAGCAGAAGAAGAACTCAAAACAAGCAAGCATCACTCTCACGTCATGATCATCACATTACCTATACATGCAACTGTTGTTGTAGTAATCTGTGAGCCACGAGGACTCAACAATCCCATTACAATGGGTATCAAGACTAGCAAAGCTTAATGGGTAAGGAATGGATAGTGGTGAGGTTGCAGCAACGACTAAGCATGATATGATGGGTAACTTACGAATACAAGAATAACATGAGAAGCTACGTAAACGGTCGCAAACAAGTAATGATCAAGAAGTGATCATGAATTACTTACTTTCAAACATAACCCCAAACCGTGTTCACTTCCCGAACTCCGCCGAGAAGAGACCATCACGGCTATACACGCGGTTGATGCATTTTAGTTAAGTCAAGTGTCAAGTACTCTATAATCGGATATTAACAAATTCCCATCTGCCACGTAACCGCGGGCATGGCTCTCGAAAGTTTATACCCTGCAGGGGTGTCCCAACTTAGCCCATCACAAGCTCTCACTATCAACGAAGGATATTCCTTCTCCCGGAAAGACCCGATCAGACTCGGAATCCCGATTACAAGACATTTCGACAATGGTAAAACAAGACCAGCAAGACTGCCCGACTGTGCCGACAAATTCCGATAGGAGCTTCACATATCTCGTTCTCAGGGCACACCAGATGAGACATCCTACGAGTAAAACCAGACCTCGAGTTGCCCTGCAGTGGCCCCGCAGTCTGCTCGTTTCAGACCAACACTCGGAGGAGCACTGGCCCCGGGGGGGGGGGGGGGTTGATTAAGAAACTAGGGGTCCGGAGAAAATCCCCTATTTAAATTTTTAGTTATGTTAGGCAAATGGTAAAAACCAATGTTGGGCCTTGCTGGAGGAGTTTTATTCAAAGCGAACTGTCAAGGGGTTCCCATAAACCCGACCGCGCAAGGAACACAAAATCAAGGAACATAACACCGGTATGACAGAAACTAGGGCGGCAAGAGTGGACCAAAACAGCAGGCATAAGGCCGAGCCTTCCACCCTTTACCAAGTATATATATGCATTAATTAAATAAGAGATATTGTGATATCCCAACATAATCCCGATCCAACATGAAGCAATCTTCAACTTCACCTGCAACTAACAACGCTGTAAGAGGGGCTGAGCAAAAACGGTAACATAGCCAAACAATGGTTTGATAGGAAGGGTGAATAAGATTAGAGGCTGACATGGCAATTTGGGAGGCTTGATAAACAAGTGAGAGGTAGCGCAACATAGCGATAGAACGAAGCAACTAGCATAGCAATGATAGTAGTGAGATCAAGGGTAACGGTCATCTTGCGTGAAATCCCTCTAGGAAGAAGAATCAGTCCATGAAAAAGGCGAACGGGCGAAGATGAACCAAGCATAGTCAAATGAATCCTCACGATCGCAGCGAAATAGGAACTGTCGAGAAGAAGCACAAACGGAAAGAAGCAAACAACATGGTAAACATACAATACATAAACATTACATGATGCTCAACCAAGTATGATGCATGACAAGGATATATGATGCTACTCATGGCAAGAGATGATGCAAACAAGCACAACACATCAAAGCAAGTTTAAATGAGGCCGGAAACAACATATAACAATTCCGGTAAGTCCACATGCAAATTTCGGAATTGGTCCAGATCTTAATAAACCTTATGTTCAAGTAGTTAAATAGAAAGTTAAAATGCACCATGATCTACACGAAATTTTAGTCAAGTTACATATAAAGTTCAATTAATTTGAAGCTACGGTCTAGAAGATATGAGGAAAACAAGCTAAACATGGCATTGATGCAAAATGCATTCAAACATCAAGAAAACACTCTCAAAACAAGCATTCAACATGATATGATGCAACTACATGCAAATCTAAGCAAGTTTCATATAGAACATGCTCAAAACAGAGCAACGGTGCAACGCGTACACTCCAAACGAGATATAACAACAATCTGCCCAAAACAGCAAGTAGGCACTTTGCAAGCATAAAAACAACATGCTACAGGATTCATATGAGCATAAACTTGACATGCACTTCATGTACAGATAACATACTTCAAATATCATTAAGGTTCAGGTTCATAGGTATCAAGATTACCAATGTTATCAATGCAAAATGCAACTTTATAACACATGAGCATATACATGAGCAGAGTTAATATGATGACATGTAGGAGGCATGAAACAAAGAAGCTACAGCAACTATACATGGAAACCAAGGGCATGGAATCAAATTACACATAACAAAGAGCAGACAACATCATGGCATCATATACATATGGCTCATGGATTAGTGGGAACCAACATGACAAGATTGAATGTTAAAACAGTTTCAGCAAGTGTAATACAACAACATTATCATATCATGTTTGCCAACATGGAAAAGAGGCATATGATAGCTAAATTTAGCAACCATGGCATGGGAACAGAGTACTCATAGCATACTTCAAATAATGTAATTGGAGAATCTCGAAAATAGGCATGGAAAAATCAATAACATGCTCCCAACAAGGCATCATGAAGTTAACAGAAATCTGGAACAACATATAGGCATGTCCATGGCAATGAAAACATATACTACAAGACATATATATGGCATCAAAAGGCATGTCATGATATATCATAACATAGACATCAAAACATGTCAACTAAGCATCTCCAGATTATGCATTGATTAATTGGTAGCATCAAGCAAACATGGCATCATGATATGACAGAAACAGACTTGACAAAACATTAACAGCGAGTAGCCCACTTCACAAGCTTGACGCACACACTACAGAGCATATCAAAATACACGGGTTGCACCCTTGTAAAAATGTCATGATTATGCTCCTAAAACATGTAGACATAATGCTCAAAAGAATATCACACAAAAAGATATAAAAATGACAAATAGGCAATTTAAAGCAGTTTTCAGCAGTTAACAGCAACATGTACTTTTGCAACAGAGATTAAGATATCAAGATGCACCCTAACATGAATGCAAAGCACACCAACATGTGGATCATGAAGAGAAGAACATGTGCATATCAAGATCTTCATAATAGGATCAATAGGGACAAAGTTATACCACTCACAAGATGCATACATGTTGTTAACAAACAACAAATTCCAGCAGTTTATATCACATAGCAGTTTTGCAAAAAGATTAAGGCATCAAAATGAACATTAACATGTATCAAAACAACTCCATCATGAAGAGAATCAAGAGATGAACATTTCGATATATCATGCACGCAAAACGGAGCCACAACCACAAAGTTACACCATCATGAACATGCACACATGCTGATAAGAAAGCAGGGACTTGGTAGAAAAATGGACCTCGGGGAAAAACGGGACGAGGGGATCCCGCGGGACGAAGCGGTGCCGCATGCCGTTTGGATTGGGGGCTCGGGCTGGAACGGGACGAGGCCATCCCAGCGCGGGGTCGAGGACGACCGGCGGCAGGGCGATGCCTCGGACCTCCGGCGAGGCGCGGAAGTCGAGGCGGCCCCAGGAACGGACGGATCCGGCGGCGCCTTGCTGGATCCAGGCGAGGGCGAGGCGCACGGGGAGGCGTGGGTCGGCGGCGGCGCGGGAACGCGGCCGAAGCAGGCGGCGCTGGAGGGAGCTTGCCGGCGGGGTCGACGGGGAGACGCAGGGCGGCAGGGTCGGGAGGACCGACACGGGATCCGGCAGCGGGGCCGATGCCGTGGAGAGGTGCGAACGTCGAGGAGGCGGAGTGGGTCAGGGGCGGCGAGGTGGCACCCCGGGCGCACCGGCGGAGGGGCTAGGACGTGCGGGCGAGGGAGCCAGGCAGCAGCGCAGGCAACTCGGGCCCGTCCCGGCCCGGGGCTGGCTCCCCGTGGGCCTGGCGGGCCGCGCGGCGGCGAGGGAGGGCGCTGGTGAGGTAGCAGGCAGGGATAGGCTGAGGGAGGCGATGGCGCTGAGGTGGCAGGCCATGATTGGCCGGAGTGAGGTGGCTGGGGAGGGCAGACACGTCCGGCCATCGGTGGGGAATTTGTCCTGCGGCGCGAGGAGGAAGGGGGCTAGGGTTTGGACCCAAAATTTCGTAGGGGGGGGGTCTATTTATAGGTAGAGGGAGCTACGAGAGTCCAAATGAGGTGCAGTTTTCGCCCACACGATCATGATCCAACGATGATGAGCATGGAGGGGGTTTAGCTGGGCTAGTGGACTGTGTGGAGGGGTGTTGGGCTGCAAGGAGAATGGGGGTTTCGGTTAACTCTGTTAACCACTGGGGAATCAAACAACCTCCAAATGGAACGAAATTTGACAGGCGGTCTACCGGTGATATACCAAGGCCACTCGGCAAATCTTGGCCCATTCCAAGAACGTTTTTCTCCCGCTCACGAAACAAGGTCTGAGAGGGGCGACAGGTGCATGCGAGTGTGGTTGGGCTCAGAACGGAGAACAGAGAGAACCGGGGTAACCCGAACGGATGCAAGATTTGAAAAACATCCAGGTGAAATGCAGATGATGACATGGCAAAATGCAACACGCAAGAAAATGATATGGCAACGACGGCGAATAACTCAAGGACACCTGGCGCAACTGTCTCCGGGCGTTACAGTAACAAAGCATGAATACGAGAAGGATTCAAACAATTGAAAATTTTGAATATGATTAAAATGCACAACCAATTTTTGAACTAGCGTGTGCCGGTCTCTTATGTTCGTGGAACTTTAGATCCTTGTAGTTACAACTCAAATATCACTACCCATCAGGCATTTTCTATCCATCTAATGAAAATGGAACAAAAAGAAATCCATGCCCATCAGCATTATGACATTAGTTTTTGGACATCCATCAGCTGTAGCTATGCAACAATTAATAGAATCCTTCCCGTGTCGATCTCCGGGCAACATAAGAAATCCGACACATTCTTCTCTATATGCAAAACCCATATGACCAGAGTCCTACAAATAGACAATTCAGAGCATATCAGCTACAGGGCTCTACTAAAGTAGCTGCCCACCAATTCTAGTAGGTCTACAATCAACTACGGAGTAAGTTGGAAACAATGCCTCACGGTAAAGCATTTTTTTCTGCAAAATCTGACCAGAAAGTAAATAGCCATCGAATAAAGATGTCAGTTAAGGCAAAGGCAAATGAAAGTGGCAAATACCAAGAGACTGGCAGAGGATGATTGGCTGAACTTACATCTTGCCATGACCTCTACATATGAAGCTTCTGTCGATGTCGTTGGTCGGTACTGTCATGAGTTAATTTGTCACAGGGCAGCAGATGATGAATGCCTTTTTGAAAACTGCTCTAATTCATTTGACAATTGGCAGGGTCCCTTGTACAACTGATGTTTGTGCCAGATGGCACAGAGGCAAGAATGACAATCCATGCAAATAATATTCATGATATACAACAATGGGTCAATAGCTCCTATGCGACATCTTTCGTGGGAATTGGATGGAGTGAGACATTGTTTGACAGAATGGCTTTGGGGCGACACTTTTGAGCGAGTAAATAGCCCACACACGACATGGACCTTAAGCTGAACTGATGCCCTCATTAACTGTTATGGGCTAGACCCACAACTTATCCACATAAGCGCGGGACCCACCACTAGTCCAGTAACCATGGGACCCACCTCTTCGCCCGTGCTTGTCCGCCCACCGCTGCCCATTGCTTCCCCTTTCCCCATTCTTCCTCTTCTCCGGCGACCTAGTCCAGATGTCCACCTCCTCCTCCACACACTCAAAATGGCGTCAGTATGGTCCAGTGCCGCTCACAACATGCCCGTCATGCCCACGCCCAGAGCCTCTGAAATGGTGGGTCAGTAGGACTGATGAGAATGGAAATCTTGGGTGGGAATTTGTGAAGTGCTTCAGCAAATAAATGGTAGGAAGGGATGGCAAGGTTAGATCTTAGTTCTTAGCCCGTTCTTTCACTGCCGTTTGCTCTGATTTCTCCATATTTTGTTTTTCCCCTTGAATTTTGAATTTAGGGTTCATGTTGTTGTTTTCAGATGCTGAAGAAATGCACGCATTTCGAGTGGATGGATGATTATGTTGAGAGGATTCAGTTCGAGGGCTATGTTGATTCGAGCGAGGCCGCAACATGGGAGCTCAATTTGGGCGGGGTGTCGTAGATGGAGAATTTTGGGAGCTTGGACAGAGGGGCGGGTAGAATCATGCCGATGGCGAGCTATGCGCGCAATGCTGAACCACACTTGGAGTCTGAATTGACCGAGGAACTGAAGAAGATCAAGAAAAATCAAATGGAGGTGATCAATTTGCAGAAACAAGCAAATATCATGGGAAGGGGTTTTATTGTTGTGTCATTGCTCTGTTTATGTTTTACTTGATATTCATCCATCATTAGAGGGGGCATTTAGGTCTGTCAAGGCATAGGATGCGATATGTGTGCCATGCCAAGTTTTTATAACTGAATCGAAGGAGAAATATTTAATGTTCATGCTCTGTTCTTATTCTTCAGTTAACAGGGTGCACACCCCCAAATTCAGAAACAACAAATCTTGCTGCAGAATAGATGTTGGGCTGTGAGAAAATAACCAGGCCCAAATTAAGAAAAGCCCACCCACGTAGGGGTACCAGCCCAGTTTTATAGCATAGCGGCACCCATGTTAAAAAAATGTTTAACTAAATCAAAATAAAATGTTGCTTCGGCAAATAAACCTTTAAGAAACATGTACTTATTTACTTGTTTTTTCTTTAGCCAAATTTTCCCGTCGAATAAATGTTGGGCCATATGTATTGTACTTTTTTGTTTTTCTTTACATATTTGTTGTGATTCTTTTTATGCATGTCTATGGTTCCATGAAACCCAAATTAAATGGGGATATGTAAAAGCCTTATAAATCATTTTTGGAAATGATCATGTTAAAATTCTATTCAAATAGGTCCAAGAAAATGTTCCTGTTTTGCTCTGAAAATATTGGTCAGAGATAAAATTCAAACCAATATTATTAGGAGCATAGAAATATATATTTGGGCATTTGAGTTGATCCAATAATTATTTGCACAAATAAAATTGCACCCTACACCTACTAGCTAGGGTGGCCCTAAATATCCAGGGCCTAGATACATGCGTGCCCACATGCAGCACACCAATATATGATTTTTTTCTTTTCGCAAAAACAATTGGTTACTCATACACTTGCATGTCCATAGTGAAATCTTCCTTGTATTAGTAACACATATATCAACTAGATAGAACATCAAGCACATATATCAATTAGCCAATATCAACTAGATAGGAAAAACAAAAACTAGATAGAACACTTTGTGAGTATGTGGGTCATGACTCATGATTTGGCCAACATTGTGAAGACCGTTTGTGTGGCGTGGGGAATGGGGTGTAGCAACACAAGGCAACACACATATAATAGCACGAAACGGGTACAACCCATAGCAACCCACAAAAAATAGCACGAAACAAAAATATAAAAATAAGAAAACCAACAACAATATAAATAGTAGCACAACTGATAGTTCCAATACATAGATAACATAGCCTTACAACTTAATAATAGTAGCACACAAGCATAAACAATTACAACTTAAAATACTAAAATGATAGATAGATAGCTAGATAGATCGGGGGCACCAAACGGGGTTCTTCTCTTGCTCCTCCTCTTGGCGAACGCCACCTCGCTCCTCCGAGCGCCCTTCACTCCTGATTGTCGACGGGGTATGGGAGAGTGTGCATGCCGTTATAGGTGGCGAAGATGTTGTTGAAGTCGGTGAAGATGTTGTGGGGTGGTGAAAGCAATAAACTCACACCCACACCAAAACAATCGGACGAGGAGGGGGAAGGCATCGAAGGGGTTGGTGAATGTAGCGAGGAGCCAAACCACAACGCCATTGTGATTGACCTCCTAAACATGGAACATACTTGGAGAGCCACGGGGGAGGTAGCGGTAGCCGGCCGAAAGGAAGAACTGCGTGAACTCGCTTGCGCCCCTCCACCTTGAGATCGCGCACACCCTAAGGGTGTTCTCTACATAGACGCCGGCGGGACAGAGCCTCTCCGGCACGGTGGGGGGGTAGCGATAGGTCGGGCCGTTGTACTGCATGGTGGCTTCGGCACCCTCTACTTTGTGGAGAAGAAGGAATAAGGAGGGCAGATGGGGGCAGATGTGAGAGGACGGGGTTGGGGTATGGATGAGGAGGGAGAGGAAGACGACAGGTATGGCTTAAATAGCCCTAGTGCGACGTATTTTTTTATTTTTTTAATGGTTTCACCAGGTGGAAGTAATGACCGGGCGACGTTTGGTGGCATCGGGAGTGTGTACACATGCATGGGAAACCAAAGGCTGCATGCATCAATGAGGTGTGCCCCTGCATCACTAGCCCCACTACGACGTTTCATAGGTGCACGCGTCTGTGCCATCGGTCGGGGGTCAAGGGGTCATGCTGACCCGTTTTCTATGCGTGTGCTGCCCGTGCATGCATGCATTGTAGGCTCCGATCGAGCATTGCAACGTAGCCTGCTGGCTAGTGTCTGGCTAGAGGAGGCGTGGTTCGGTCCAAAGGTCCAAAGAGTGGGCTTCTTTCACCAGAGCCCAATGGCAAGCCCACTCGTCGTAGCGCAAAAAATGTGTTTATGAATCCAGCAAATCAGAGCGTAGCGCGCGGATCGCTGACGTGTAGCACTGCATGCTGATCCACACCATAGAACACACATTGATCCAGTGATCCAGAGTTGAGGCGGTGGGTTATCCAGCATTGTCGACTGCAGCCAATCACAGAGCCTCACGTGGATCAGTGACGTAGCCCTAGCGCCTGATCCAGGCCGACCACTAACAGAGATCAAGCGCCGCGAAAGGGTGCGGGGTTTCAGATGTAGTTTTGAGTGGTTTTGAGGGGGTTTTGAGGGTTAGGGTTGAGCATAACTAATTAAAAAAAATCATAAAAAATATGAAACTTGCACTTATCATCATTTTATGTGAGTGAGTTGCTGGGAAAAATAAGAAACTTCCTCTATGGGTATTTTCATGAAAAAGCCTTCACAAAACATAGCTATCATGAACAAGGTTGCATGGGATTTAAGATAGGGTTTAGGCCTAAGCATGCCATAATTTATCCAAGCGATCTCATATTGGGCATGGACCCTATATTTGCACACTAGATATCAAGTTTTGATTTTTGGCCCATTTAGAAAAGGTCGAAAAATTTGCTTACAAATGGGGTGTTTAGCCTAGCTTCGGAGCTCATTTGGAGCCCATTTTTCATGACTAGTGTTTCACATCAACAATAAGTGCTCAGATTGATCGCTTAACATGCTTATATATGACTAATATTTGAGAAAGCATTATAACATCAATACCAGATACTAAACAATTTCAAATTTGAATTTTTGGTCAAATTTGAAATTCGGCCATAATTTGAATAGTATTATTCAAATACCATTTTACACAAATTGAGTATGTGGACCAAATGGATAGAGGCTGGGTTTAGTATGTGGTATTGACAAATTCACCAAATGGATAGAGGCCAAGCCTGTCAAGACGGCCGAATCCGGACCAGTGATAGACTTCATATTAGGGGTCGTACACCGTTACGGCGTCCCCCACAGCATCATCACTGATAACGGCACGAACTTTACGACCGACGAGGTAAAACACTGGTGCAACAACATGGGCATGATGCTCGACTACGCTTCAGTCTATCACCCACAAATTAACGGTCAAGTCGAACGGGCAAATGGTCTAATCATGAGTGGCATCAAACCCAGACTAGTGCGGTCCCTCAAGGAATCTAACACGCACTGGGTAGAGGAGCTCGACTCCGTACTCTGGGGGTTGCGGACCACGCCGAATCGCACTACCGGATTTACACCATTTTTATGGTATACGGCGCAGAGGCGGTCCTGCCCTACGACATAATTCATCACTCACCTCGCGTGCGCATGTACGAAGAAAGAGAAGCCGAACTCGATCGGCAGGACAGTTTGGACGCATTGGAGGAGGAGCACGATGTGGCAAAAGCCCGTTCCACATTCTATCAACAGCAAGCTCGAAGATATCAAAGCACAGAAGTACAGGCCAAAACTTACAATGTTGGCGAATTAGTTCTACGCCTGCGGGACAAGAAAAAGGACAAACTCAAGCCCAAATGGGAAGGTCCCTTCATAATCGACCAAGTCCTGACTGGTGGAGCATACCGTCTGCGAAATGCATCAGATAACCGACTCGAGCTGAACCCATGGAACACAACAGGCCTACGAAGATTCTACGCCTAGCGCCGAACTCTGTGTTCGTCTCCTTCCTCTGTCTATTTTTACACATTAGTTGTCTTATATTTCTCTCCTCCTCCCTCCTTTTCTATTACAGCCTTCTAAGGGCTCGTTTGCGCCTCGTTCGCACACAATTGACGCGCTATCCGCGCTCATTATACCTAGGGGCTTCTTTAACAGAAGCTTGTTCATACGGGCCTCATGCCCAACACATGTGTCACACTTCCGCATGTCCCTTTTATTCACCATTATATGCATCGATATGACTTAAGTTTTGGCCAAGCTGGGTTGCCTGGCTCCTGTGCTTACCCCTACGTTCCCGATTGTTTGGCTAGGTGGTAAAGGGAGCACCTCTGCGATTGTTACTGCCGGGTCAGCCGGATGTGTACCTCAGACTGGGTGAAGCCGAAAGCTAGCGTTCTTAAGGGAATATTCGGTCGGTGAACTAAAAGATTATTTTTACCTCGTTTATTTATCCGCCCCTAGATGCTTTTCTGCTTTTTTCGCAGTCCGGACATGCACTTTAGGGCATGCCTCCCAGGGAAAGGAACCCCTAACGGAACTATTCTCCCTGGAAGATGTTTCTTACTAACCATGTAATATAACATAATTAGTTGGGCACTTGTCTGTTAAAGCACTAATGACCCCTACGCCTGGTCTCCATGCATGCCCCGGTTCTTACATAACCGAGAGGGTATTTGGACACACTCCGGACTATCGGTCCCGAGGTTGAAGCGAAAAGGTCCGCCATGACAAACGATGTACAATCTGGCTAGAAGGCATTTTACATGTCATTTTAAATTACATAGTCAATTTGACTGGGTATATTCTTCTTCGACACCATCCAACAGGCTGTCTAATTTACAGTCCTGTTGGGAATACTTGGCGGCCAGCTCTACCTGGCCAAACACTAAACTGACAGGGATCTCCTTCCCATCGAGCCCCACAGGTCCGACCTCGGCCATGTGGTTTGGGTCAGCCTTCGTGTACTGCATCTGCACCATGGCCTAGGCCTCCCTGGCGCCTTGACGGCAGGCCGATATCTTCCATAATCGGAAGTGCCTCCGTGCTCCCTTAAGCTTCTTTGCAAGCTCTCCAAGGCCTTCGGGCATGGAGATGGATGGCCACAGAGCCTGGGCGACGCCTTGCATCACCTGTCGAACTCGTTCGTGCAGTTGTGATAGCTCGGGAAGAAGGTCACCCGTAGAACCGAGCATTTCCTCCGCAGGCCGACCTGTTAGCATACCTACAGACATAACTGTGTCAATCGACTTCCTCGCCGAACTCTTTTTCGAAAGTTCAATCAAGCACTTACTAAAAATGCCGCGTCGAAGCCGCTCATTCTCCTTCACGGAGTCCGACAGCTGAGCACGAACATCCTTTAGTTCCTCGCCCAGCTGGGTGTTGGCATCTTGAAGCTTGTTCTTCTCTTGCCTCACCCTCGTAAGCACGCTCTCGCCAGACTTTAACTGGCGCAAGAGTTGCTGCTTGTCCGGATCCACTCCGGAGCCATCTGCACTGTTATTGTCAGAATTGCACACATGCCGCACTTCACAACATACTTATCTTTCAAAGCGTATATTACTAGAGGGGGTCTCATTGGCCTTCCCTGTTGCGGCTAGTGCGGCCTCAAGTTGGGCTTTGCACTCTTCCAACTCCTGGGACAGTTGGGTATTCTTTTCTGTAAGATCTTGCATAAAAAATGATCCTTAAATCAGTTATTCTAACTGTTTCAAGTCTTGGGGGCTACTGACATATATAACCATCAAATTTTCTCACTCGTATGTCTTTTACATACTGCTCTGTGGCTTTGGCTAGACCATTTTGAGCGGCATGGTGGTACACATCTCCCGTATTAAAGGCGTCCAACGCCTCTTGGGAAAAACAAGCGTCACGAAGAACAGTCTGGCGACGCCTGTGGTTCATGGCACTCTACACCTCTGAATTGGTGGTAGATAGCCCGTCTGCATCCTCTGTTGGAGGAGCGTCCGGTGCGCGCCCCGTGTTCGCCTCCGCTTCCGGACCTAGCCTTGAAGCCTGGCCGGTGGATATAGTCTGGCGGGCGCTCTTCTTCCTGAAGAGAGCATGAGCGTTAGTATGCCTTGAGGGCATAAACCCTGGGCATTAAAGTTGCACGCCGTACCGTTGCGCCGGTGTCTCGATCCGGTCCGCACTTCTTTTTAGCCCGCTGGGCCTCGATGGCCCTTGTTGGCTAGCCACCGCGGGCTCGGCCCTCCGCCTCAAGGACTTCCCCTGCAAAAATGCCATTGGTATACGACGATCAAAAATAAGCACGGATGGATCCTCTTGAAAGTACTGGGACTTCGTCCTCGTTTACCTTTGAGGCTGGAAGTAGTCCGGGATAATCGGCCGTAATGGCCACTAAGGTGTTGTCCTTACTCAATTGATGAAACACCCCATCAATCATCTCCACACATAAGTCCGGGTCCTCTTGGGAGTCCGGGTCGAGGGACCGTTCCGGGTCCTCGGGTTGTGGAGGAGGGCTGTTTATCTCCTTTACAGTCTGGCGTAGCTCCTGCGTTAAAATTGCTAGACTAAGTACTTAACTATGGGAATATGAAAACGGATGGGCAAGTGAAAGTGTTCACTTACCCAGTTTGGAGGATTGTACATAGAAAATCCGCCCCGTGGGTTGACACGGAGGAATTCCTCCTCCTCTCCCTTGTACAAAGCGGACAAGATCTTCATTAGAGTGGCAGCCGAATCCGGCCCCTTACAGACGCACCGGGTGGTGTCGTCCTCCCCGTTGAAATCCCACATGGGGTGGCCTCTGTACTGAAGTGGCTGCACCCCCCGCGTAATGCATGTGGCCATGACCTCGATCATGGTCAGTCCGGAATGAGCTAACAACCTTATCCGGCTCATCAGGTAAAGGACGTCCCTGTCATTTTCCTTCTGGGGGCTCCGTGGGCGCTAGCTCAGGCGCTTCTTCAAGGGAGCAGTATCGAACTCAGGGAGGCCGATCCGTATAGGGTCCAGCAGAGGGACGTCTTCTATATAAAACCATTCTAAAGGCCAGTCTTCGGACGCCTTCTTTGGGGTTCCGGATAGATACCCGGTCCCGGCGATGCGTCATAGTTCGGCTCCGCCCACTTGATATATCAACCCCTCCTGAGAACGGGGCACGAGGCAGAACAACTTCTTCCATAGCGCGAAATGGGCCTCGATGCCCAAAAACAGCTCGCAAAGGGCTACGAAGCCTGCAATATGCAATATGGAGGTAGGCGTAAGGTTGTGTAACTGGAGGCCATAGAACTCCAGGAGCCCCCAGAGAAACGGATGAATTGGAAATCCGAGCCCTACATTAAATAAGGGACAAGGCATACCCGCTCTCCTTTGGAGGGATTGGGGACGCTCTCCGCTTGCTCTCCGTCATTATAGGTGGCAATCCCGGCTCGAACTAGGACCATGTAAGCTGGGGGCAGAAGCCCCTTGGTTTGGAGCGATACTAGCTCGCTGTGTAGGATGGAACACCTCTCCCAATCTGCAGGCTGAGGGCTGGGGGGACAAGAGGAGGAGCTGCGTTGACCAGCCATGATGGAACGGATCCCTGTCGAATGCGCTCCGATGAATGCTCGTGGAGGGAAGATGGTGTGATTCAGATCTAAATCCCCGCCTCTTTTATAGGCGGCCCATTAATGCAGCTAGGGGGTAAAATGAAAAAACACCCTGTCTTTTCGCACTCTTTTGACATGTGGAAGATGGACACTATTGGGCGCAGAAGCCAAGGAGCGCAACATTGACCAGAAGACGGACACTATTCGATAGGTATACCGGATTTGGAGAAGAACCCGCCTTGCAATGCCGAAGACAAATCTGCGCGCCGGACTCATTGTCATTGAAGCCTGGTTCGGGGGCTACTGAGGGAGTCCCGGATTAGGGGGTGTCCGGATGGCCGGACTCTGACCTTTGGCCGGACTCCTGGACTATGAAGATACAAGATTGAAGACTTCATCCCATGTCCGGATGGGACTTTCCTTGGAGTGGAAGGCAAGCTTGGCGATAAGATATCTAGATCTCCTCCCATTGTAACCGACTCTGTGTAACCCTAGCCCTCTCCGGTGTCTATATAAACCGGAGGGTTTTAGTCCGTAGGACGAACACTAATGGTAACATAGGATAGCTTCTAGGGTTTAGCCTCTCTGATCTCGTGGTAGATCTACTCTTATAAAAACATCGAGAGGGCCCAAACCTGGGTAAAAACATCGTGTCCCTTGTCTCCTGTTACCATCCGCCTAGACGCACAGTTCGGGACCCCCTACCCGAGATCCGCCGGTTTTGACACCGACATTGAGGCAAGTTTGTTATTCTACAACACACATCACCATTAGACAAGTTTGACAAAAGAAGTTTTCACTTCTTCTTCTTACCACTCGATTTCTTCTTCTGCTTACCACTTTTTGATCCTACCACACCTAGTTCACTCAATGTCTTGGTTTTGTTAACTCGACTAGCTGCGACAACTTCAGTTGGCACCACAACATCTACATGAGGCTCAGTTTGCACAACATAAACTCCAGTAGCTTCAATTGGAAATACAACTTGCAATATAGGCTCAGTTTGCAGAACATCTACCGTAACAACTTCAATTTGCAGAACATCTGCCGCAACAGCTTCAGTTTGCACCATATTCTGTAGCACATCATCATCCAAATGTTGATCATGATGCGTCACAAGATCAAAGACTACCTCATTTTGCACAACATCATCCAAATCTTGATCATTTTGCATCACAACATAATCCAACTCTTGCTCATTTTGCACCACAACATCATCCAACTCTAGTTCATCACCAAAATTTCTCTTTTTTCTACAGCCATTGATTCTTGCCTTTTTGATTGCCTATCAATCTTCAACAACAAGGGGTTGACCTCTACGCTTTCTCCTGGAAAACAAAGCTTGTAATTTTGCTAGTAATTAAAGGCAACACCCAAATAAAAAACACAAACATAAACATACCTTGGCCTTTCAGGAGTGTAATGACATTTTGGAGATCCTTTTCGGTGCCCAAGTTCCTGGCACAACTTGCATCTATTTTTGTTACCTTTTTGGGACCTTTTTGTCTTTGCATCCTTCTTCCCCTTCCCCTTTTTACTACTCCCACCTTTCTCAAACCATGCCTTGAACCTACTCTCTTTAGGACTGCCAGCCTTTCTTTTTGTTAGGGGAGGACACATGGAAAATTCAATTTCTACTTCAGGCCACTGAGACTGATCTGTAAGTGCTGGAATTGGAAATGCATATGCAACCTTGAATCTTGCCACTCAGTAATTAAATGCAAATATGGGTGCATGTTTATCTTGGGTTGGGAGTCCAAGAAAAGAATGGAATGGTCACATGGTTTCACGGTGTGTTGCCACTCGAGGCAAGTGCAGTCAGGCAACTCAGTGTTAACAACATGCCCCCTTCCAGTCTTGGTATCTCTAACTTCAACACCCCACAATGAAGATTTTTCCACAGATAAATGTGTAAGATTTCTGCTCCTGTTCACCACCTGTTGTACCACTGTAGCAAGCTTATCCCCTTGCAGACAATCACCAATCCTTCTTCTCAATTCCCACATGCACATGATCATGATCCTGATTTGGTCAACCATGTCATGCACATGCAAGTTCTTCAACCGCTTTATCTTATTGTTAAAACTTTCTGCCAAGTTACTGTTGATATGATCACATTTGATGGCAGTGTTAAATCCTAACCTGTACCATAATAGAGAATGATAGGTGTTCAACCATGGACCATACTCACTGCATGCTGCTTTTATCTTATCAAGATGATATGAATGTGTTTGTTTGGTGTAAGATCTTGCTGCTGGCCACATTCTCCCAAATTCTTCCCCTCTGAATTTTTTGATCAAATTCATCCACATATGGCCAAAGAACTCCCTCTGCTCACAAAGAGAAAAAACATTCTTCACTGCATTTTCTAGCCCTTTACATGCATCTCTGTGTACTGCCAAAGGTGACATAGGGCCCATGCATCTTTTCAACTGCATCATGAACCATGTCCCTGAAACCTCTGTCTCTGACTGAAACAAACCAATAGCAACAGGGAACATCTAGTTCTGTCCACCTAAAGCATTGCATGCTGCCAATTGACCATTATATTTGCCCATCAAAAAAGATGAGTCTATGCTCAAATATGGACGACATCCTGCTTTGAAGCCATCTATGCAAGGCTTTAAAGCCATAAAGAACTTGGAGAAAAGAACTCTACCATCCTCTGTTACCTCAGTATTTATCTCCACAACAGTGCCATGTGACCTCTTTTCCACATCCGCTTTGAAGTTATAAAACATCCTAAAAATATTTTCCCAATCACCATATAATTCTTTCATTGCCCTCTGTTTTGCTTTCGACACTATGGTATACTTCACCTTAATGGGGTACTGCTTTTCCAAGTCCACTTTAAGTTTCTTTGTTGTAGTGTTTGGTTTCTTTGCTAAAATTGGAGTGATCTTTTCTACAATCCAAAGCTGTGTTGTCATGGTTGATACTCTCTCTGAACTTGTAATACAAGTATGTGGATTTGGGACTTGATTAACCCTAATGGTACTTCCATCAGGTTGAATTCTAGCAGATATGTACCACTTGCAAGGCCTGACGCTTCCACCGAAACCTCTGCACCTTGCATAAAATTTCTTTCTATCAGTCCACATAGTCTTGGCATCAAACTCATGTTTGACTGCATAAGTCTTGAAACACATCCTAAACTCCTTCATGCTTGGGAAGAACTTACCTACTTTAATAACAAGATTTTCTTTGTCATACACACTTACAAGCTCATCATCATGTGCATCATGTACATCATCTGCAGCATCTTTCATCAGGTGTCCATCCACATCTTCGCAAGCATCTATGTTAGCATCATTAGGCAAACTCGATTCATCCCTCTCTTCCTCATCTTGATCATCTACAGGATCTACTGGAATGCCAAAAAATTTGGCCATCTCAGTGTCAGCCATTGGTGCAATGACCAAATCAGTAGTGCCTTCTAATTGTACTGAATTCCAATCAACACAAACAACCCTTGCAACACAATCACATTCCTCTTTTGCATCTTGCTCAGCCCCCTCTATTACTGTCACTTCACCCATAAACATGGGAATTATCTGTCTCTGTGAAGCCCAATCATCATCTATCATCTGCGAAGCCAACTTTGAGGGCACATATCCAACCTTAGAATCTGATTTTAGATCAACGAGCTCTGCACGAAAGGTAGTCTGATTGCTTGCCCAGATGTCTTGCTGATCGTTTTCATCAACCATCTCTTCACCATTCTAAATTCTCACATACCCACCCTTCCAATTATCAAACCGTAACAATGCCACCTCTTGCTCTGGACCCCAAAAAATGCTTTCCCCAATTTTCTCCACAACATTCCTCACGACCCTCTCTTCCATGCTCTGTATTTCCCGTGGATCCATCTCTTCAAATTCAACATCCCATTTCACAATTGTATCTCTCTCTATGTCTCGCACGCTACCATCAACTGGCTTTCCTTTAGATGGTAATAATTCAACACTGAATTCGAAGGTACGAGCAACATTCCCCATGTTCATGAATGACGGGCACTATGAGGCAGCGGAAGCAGACGAGGCACACATCGCAAGGTTGAAGAGGTTGGACAGGGTGATTACCTGGTCGACGTAGTCTCTCGTGGCTCTATCTCGTTCAGCCCAACGCCGCCCCACTGCTGCTCCCCAGTTTCACCCACCTCCACAATCTGGATGTCGTGGAAAACAGGGGAAAACAGAGGCTAACTTGGTCATAACTCAAGATGGAGCGAAATGGTGCCGAATACACTCACCACATGTGCAGCCACGGACGTGGACGAAAGCTCCGCCGCCGCCGAGAGAACTAAGAAGAGAGAAGCAACTAGAAGCAGGGGAAAATCACGTGTTCAGTCATGCGGGGAATAGATGCACTGCCAAGCACTACTAGGGAAAACCTTATACACAGCATCTTAGTAGTAGCACTGGACAAATCAGGGCGCTACTGCTACTTAGTAGTAGCGTTTTCAAATAGACTGCGCTACTGCTACTACTTTAGCACTAGCAAGTTCCTAGAAAGCGTGCTGCTGCTATGTTTGTACTGGGCGCAGATGGCTAGCCCCACTTTGCAGTAGCGCATGTACGTAACCAGCGCTACCGCTACGTCCCGTAACAGTAGCGCGTATATCTGAAACGCGCAACTACTTACTTACCTTATCCTGGAGCGATTGACCCTCTCTTACTCACTCTCCCTCTCACTCGCTCTCGCCCGCATCGAACCCGTCGTCCGCTGCCGCCGCACTGCTCCTCCACTGAGGTACTCCCTCTGTCGGGGGGATGAACCCCGGGCAGGCAATGGAACCCGGATCTATTTCAAAAACATCGGGGCCCACATCGCCCCGTAAACCGGCGCGCGCCTGGCCGGGTTGCTCGACCCAGCAAGGCTCGCAACCCGGCCAAGACCCTCGACTCGGCAAGGCACGTCGACCCGGCCGCAGCAGCTAGCGCAAGACAATTCAACCCGGCGCAGCCATGGCTTCCCTAGCAAGCCAACCCACCCGTGGCGTCCACGGCAACCCAGCCATGGGTCAGCTCCCATCCCATCCAGGCCGTACGATGGGACGAGACCTCAATCACCGATGACCAAGACAACAGTGCTCCCGCCCATGCTTATGGCCAGCCGAAGCGTGGCAACAATGCCCCTTTACCTACCCGCTGACCAGGGCTGGCGTGGCAACAGTGTTCCCGCCCTCATCGCTGACGACAGCAAGCGGCGGCCTGATGGAGAACACTGTACGCGTCTCAACTCAGCCATGCCATGATGATCGACAAGACGGCGCACAGTACCCCTAGGTACGTGGGGCCCGCACCTAGGGGAACCCGGCGAACCACAAGACCACAAGCGGGACCCAGCCCGGTGCTCCGGACACCAACAATACGGACCCACCGACTCGGCATATTACCATTGTAACCATGGGTGGGTTGATCTATAAAACCCCCCAGGAGCCCATGCCCACAGGGGGCATGCTAGACACAAGACGCATGTAAGAGAGACCCAAGCAAGCATAGGACTAGCCACCAAACAGCAACGCCGGGGAGAAGGAGCAGCCGAAGCCTTGGCCAGACTCCTTCCTCCTCCATACAGCTCCAGGAGCGACATTGACTATCGACCATCCAAGTAAACTCGGCAGGACTAGGGGTGTTATCTCTCCGGAGTGCCCCGAACCTGGGTATGTCCGGCGTCCCACGCCCGCGCATATCAACATCACCTCTGGAGCCCACCAGCGCCCTCGAGCCTCCTCCTCTCTTTAGCCATCCTTTGGCATCTGTCGTGCGCCCACCACGACAGTTGGCGCCCACCATGGGGCAGCTCGAGGAGCTGGCCGGGAGCATCCTTCAGACGGGGCCCTTCTCCTACTCCGAGGAGTCCGTCGCTCTGGCGGACGACGTCATCGGCGCGCTCGCCGCCTCCTTCACCGCGCTGCACATCTCCGATGCATTCGCAGTCGACGAGTACCCCAGCGAGGTGCTCAGCTACTCCGACTCTCCGCTCTCCCTCAGCGGAGGATTCACTGCCGGGGCGATGGACGCCCATGTGGAGGTCTTCGTCACCGACGATGGTGCCTCTTCCTTGTCGAGCAAGGCGAGGAGGGTCGCCGAAGCCGCGGCCGCCACGGCACGGACCGAGCCGTCCGACCCGCTGCGTGCCGCGATGCAGAGCCTCCGCATCCCCATCGGCACCGACGTTGATGCCACCAACATCGCTGAAGCCTGAACCCAGCTCGAGGACAGGTGCCTGCAGATGTTGGACCTGTCCGAGACGCTGGCCGCCACCAGGCGTCGCCTGGAAGCCGCTCAGATGGAGCACAACGCCGCCCACGGATTCACGCGAGCCGTGGCCGAGCCAAGCCGGGCCGCCGATACTCACGCCCGGGGAGGAGCGATCGGCCGGGCCTTCGGCCCGTTCCGGACCATCTACGAGACCCCAGTGAAGAACATGCGCGCTGCGGAGGCAGCCACAGTCGGCCTCGACGAACTCGCGGGCGAGGAGCTCAAGGAGCGCATCTGGCCGATGCGCGAGCTCCTCCACGCTGCCAACACCCAGTAGGATTGCCTCAACCAGCTCGCCAAGCTAGCTGGGTCCGGCTCCGCCCGCCTCGGCGGACCCGGCGAACTCCTGCACACGACTTCCTCGCCGCCCGACGAGGCGCACTCCGGCCAAGCCCGGACCCGACGCAACCCGGCGCCACCGCCGCCGACGCTCTGGGCAACGAGCCCGCCTCGGAGACCCAGCGCGGACCCAACTAGCATGGCCTACGTCAGGCTCCAGCCGACCCGGCCCATCGGGGCCTAGCCGCCAGTCGACTCAGCCCGCGTGCCATCGACGACGCCGACGCGCGCCACCGCCTCGATCAGCTCGCTCGCTCCCTAGAGGTGGAGGAGAGCAGCGCTATCGGGCCGGTGTGCTTCGGCCCACGCATCCGAGAGGAGCCCTTCCCCAAGGGCTTCATGCACCCCCACGACACCCCAAGTACAATGGGACCGTGAAGCCAGAAGACTGGCTCACCGACTACACCACGGCCATTGGCATCACCGGTGCCAATCGTCGTCTCGCCGTGCGCTACACACCGCTCATGCTCCAGGGGTCGGCCCGCACATGGTTGAACAGCCTGCTGATGGGCAACATCAATGCATGGGTCAATTTCGAGGAAGCCTTTGTCCGCAACTTCACGCGGACGTACAAGCGGCCCGGTTGCCCCAGCCAGCTCGCCATTTGCGTGCAGGGGCCTACAGTACCTCGCATGCTTGACCGAGCTTCGGAACAACTGCGAGGGCGTCCATGAAGTCCAGGGGATCCAATACTTTGTCAGCAGGTGCCGAGACGGCACCCTCCTCAAGCACAAGCTCCTACGCTCCGGGCCGGCCACCATGGTCGTGCTCATGGTGACGGCGGACAAGTACGCCAATGCCGACTCTGCCAAGAAGATCCAGGTGGCGCTGGATGAAGCTGGCACAGCGAAGCCGGTTCCTCCCACGAAGACGACCGATGAAAGCAGCCGGCAGCAGCATCACCAGAACAACAAGCGCAAGGCCGACCAAATGGCACAATGTCACGACAACCGGCTCGTCGCAGCCGCCGAGCCCGCGGCAGACCCAGCAGCGAAGTGTCGGTAGACCGGCAAGATGGCATGGTAACCTGCCATGAGCTTTGAAGAGATGCTCGACGCCCCATGCAAGCACCACAGCAGCGCAAGACCCTCCATGCACACGCTTCGGTAGTGCGCCATCACCAACCGCATGATGAGGCGTGACGTTCCGCCTCCCCTGGCTCCGGCTCCGGCTCCAGGCGGAGGACAGCCGCCTCCGCCTCCACCGCCGCCTCCCGCCGGCGGCGCGATGCGGAACGATGCCTACCCGGACCAGAACGCGGCCTACGTCGTCTTCACCAGCCTCGGCGACGACAAGCGCAGCAAGCGCCTCCTTCGGTAGGAGGTGAACACCGTCGTCCCGGCCAAGATGGATTTCATGCACTGGTCGGATCGCCCGATCACCTGGACCTGGGAGGATCACCCGGCAGTCATGCCGAGTCCGGGTGGATACGCCCTCGTCCCCAACCCTACCATCGTCGCGCGGCGTACATGCAAGTTCTCCCGAGTCCTCATCGATGGCGGCAGCAACATCAACATCCTCTACCACGACACGATGACCAAGCTCGGCTTCAAGGCCGAGGACCTGGAGCCAACTCGGACCCTCTTCCATGGCATCGTACCCGGCCTCTCCTGCTCACCCATTGGCCGGGTCCGGCTCGATGTCCTGTTCGGCGACAGCAGCCACTTCCGACGCGAACCGGTCTGGTTCGAGGTGGTGGACCTGTCCAGCGCGTATCATGCGCTGCTTGGCCGGCCCGCGCTCACCAAGTTCATGGCGGTTCCCCACTATGCGTACCTGAAGATGAAGATGTTGGGTCCCAAGGTCCTCTTTACCGTCACCGGTGACTACCGCAAGTCTCTGGAGTGCGCCCGAGATGGCGCCAAGTTGGCCGAGTCACTGGTCATTGCCGAGGAGCGGCGCCAGCTCGGCCGGATCATCGCCTTGGCCGGCGAGGCCTCCGCTGCATCGATCCCGACCCTGGACCCAGCCGACGAGGCCGCCTTTAAGCCCTCCAAGGAGACCAAGAAAGTGAAGCTGAACCCGGAATACCCTAGCAGCAGCAAGTACGTTGTCGTAGGCGCCCACGTCGACAGCATATAGGAAGGCGAGCTCGTCGACTTCCTCCGTGAGAATCGGGATATCTTCGCATGGACCCCCAAAGACATGCCGGGTATCCCGAGGAAGTACGCCAAGCACAAACTCCACGTCCGCAAGGACGCCAAGCCTGTCCGTCAACCCCTCTGTCGATTTTCCAAAGAGAAGAGAAGAACCATTGGTAAAGAGGTCGCCAAGCTCTTGGCCGCCGGCTTCATAATGGAAGTGTTTCACCCCGAGTGGCTGGCCAATGCAATCCTCATCCTGAAGAAGAACAAGACCTGGCGCATGTGTATCGACTACACCAGCCTCAACAAGGCATGTCCCAAGGATCCGTTCGCTCTCCCGCGGATCGACTAAGTCATCGACTCGACCGCCGGGTGCGAGCTCATGTCCTTCCTGGACGCTTACTCCGGCTACCACCAAATCAAGCTAGACCCGGCTGATGCCCTGAAGACGTCCTTCATCACACCCTTTGGCGCGTACTACTACATCACCATGTCATGCGGCTTGAAGAACGCCGGTGCTACCTTCCAATGCTGCATGCAGAAATGCCTGCTAATGCAACTCGGCCGCAACATCCACGTGTACGTGGACGATATCGTGGTGAAGACCAAGCAGCACCTCACGCTCCTCGATGATCTGAAGGAGACATTCGCCAACCTCCGTGAATACAAGGTCAAGCTCAACCCAGAAAAGTGCATCTTCGGCGTCCCAGCCAGAAAGCTGCTCGGCTTCCTCGTCTCAGAACGCGGCATCGAGGCGAACCCGGAGAAGATCAAGGCCATTGAGCGCATGCGCAAGCCATCTCGGCTGAGCGATGTCCAGAAGTTCACTGGATGCCTCGCCTCGGTCAGCCGGTTTCTAAGCCGGCTGGGCGAGAAGGCACTACCCCTGTACCAGCTGATGAAGAAGACAAGCCCATTCGAGTGGAACGGCAAGGCGGACGAAGCTTTCCAAGACCTCAAGCTCATGCTCTCCACCGCACCAGTCCTGGCCGCGCTGACCGACAAGGAGCCGCTGTTGCTCTACATAGCCGTGCCCTCGCGGGCGGTCAGCACGGTGCTGGTGGTCGAGTGACCGGAGAAGGGCAAGATCCAGGCCGTCCAGCGCCCGGTCTACTACCTGAGCGAGGTGCTCTCCACCTCCAAGCAAAACTACACGCACTACCAGAAGATGTGTTACGGCGTGTACCTCACCGCCAAGAAGCTGAAGAAGTACTTTCAAGGGCATGTCGTCACCGTCGTCAGCACGGCGCCTATCGGAGAAATCATCGGGTGCCGGGACGCCTCTGGCCGGGTCGCCAAATGGGCGATCCACCTAGCCAGCCACACCATCCTCTACGAGCCCCGCACCACGATCAAGTCTCAGGCCCTGGCCGATTTCCTCGTCGATGGGACCGAGACCGAGTACCTGCCGCCGCCTCCCGACTCGACGCATTGGCGCATGCACTTTGACGGGTCCAAGATGCGACTCGGCATAGGGGCCGGCATCGTACTGTCATCTCCAAAGGGTGACCGACTCCGCTACGCGCTTCAGATCCACCTCGCCGCCTCCAACAACATCGCCGAATACGAAGCCCTTGTGCATGGCCTCTGGCTTGCCAAGGAACTCGGCATCCGGCGCATGCTGTGCTACGGCGACTCGGACTTGGTGGTGCAGCAGTGCTTCGGCGAGTGGGACGCCCGCGACTCCAACATGGCAAGCTACCGCTTCCTCATCCAGAAGCTTCCCAGATCCTTTGATGGCTGCAAGTTCCTCCATGTCTCGTGCACGGAGAACGAGGCAGCCAACACGCTCGCCAAGATCGCCTCGTCACGTCAAGCCATCCCGTCCGGCGTCTCCCTCGAGCACCTGTGCAAGCCGTCCGTCAAGCCATCGCCGGACTCCGAGTCCATCCACGTTCCAGAAGACCCGGCCACACCACAACCCGGCCCAGGGGCTGCTGAACCCGGCCCGGGGGCTGCTCAACTCAACCTGGCCAACATCGCCCCGGACCCGGCCGTCGCCATGCCCAACCCTGGGGCTGCTCAACCTGGCTCAGGGGCCGCCGACTCAGAAACCACCCAGGTGGCCGTCTTCACCGTGGTCGCGGCCCCAACTTGGGCCTTGCCGATATCAGAATTTCTGGAGAATGGGGTTCTTCCCATGGACGAAACCTAGGCTCGGCAAGTTCAGTGCCGGGCGTCCGCCTCAGCATCATCAACAACGAGCTCGTCAAGCGCAGCTCTACAGGCGTGTTCCAGCGCTGCGTCGAGCAGGATCGTGGCATCGACATTCTCCTCGACATTCACCAGGGCGAGTGTGGGCACCACGCCGCATCACGATCCCTGATGGCCAAGGTGTTCTACCACGGCTTCTACTGGCCGACGGCCCTCGAAGACGCCGAGTCGCTCGTCCTCAAGTGCGAAGGATGCCAACGTTTCAGCAAACACAGCCACCAGCCAGCGTCAGCACTCCGCACCATACCAATCGCCTGGCCCTTCGCGGTCTGGGGACTCGACATGGTGGGACCCTTCAAAACCGCTCGAGGCGGCATGACGCACTTGCTGGTGGCAGTGGACAAATTCACCAAGTGGATCGAGGCAAGACCGATCAAGAAACTGGACGGGCCGATAGCCGTCCGGTTCATCAAGGATATAGCGGTGCGCTACGGCATGCCGAACAACATCATCACCGACAACGGCACCAACTTCGCCAAGGGCGCGCTCGAACAATACTGCTCCAGCTCCGGCATCCGCCTCGACCTAGCCTCCGTGGCACATCCACAGTCCAACGGGCAGGTCAAGCGGGCCAACAGACTCGTCCTGTCCGGCATCAAGCCGTGACTCGTCGAGCCACTCATCTGCTCACCCGGCAGTTGGCTTGACGAGTTGCCTGCAGTTCTCTGGAGTCTGCGCACAACACCAAACCGGTCGACCGGGTTCACCCCGTTCTTCCTCGTCTATGGATCCGAAGCCGTCATCCCGACCGATGTCGAGTTCGACTCGCCGCGTGTCGCGATGTACACCGAAGCTGAAGCAAGAGAGGCACGCGAAGACGGCGTCGACCTGCTCGAAGAAGCATGCCTTCTGGCACTTAGCCGTTCGGCTATCTACCAGCAAGGCCTGAGGCACTACCACAGCAAGAAGATCAAGCCTCTCGCATTTCGCGAAGGCGACCTCGTCCTCCGACTCGTCCAAGAGCACGCTGGCCAGCACAAGTTGTCCTCTCCATGGGAGGGCCCATTCATCATGAGCAGGGCCTTGCGCGACCGCAACGCCTACTACCTCATCGACACACGCAAGTCGAAGAAGCGCAAGAGGGACACCGCCGGCAAAGAAACGACCCGGCCGTGGAACGCGGAACTCCTCCGCCCATTTTACAGTTAGCCGCACGAATGTATGTATCGTCGCCTTTTGTAAGCGTATGAAACTATGGGGTCCCCGAACGAGACTCGGGGGCTGCCTTTTGCCGACCAATTTATTGCGTACATATTTTGCGTCACTTTACTACCAAACCCGGCCGCCGGCTCGACTCGCTCGACCCGGGGGCTCGGGGGCAGGCCGGCTTGGTCACCACCCCGCCGCTTTACTTGGTAATTCCTGATAAAGTTAGGATGCCACGGTCCCCCACTTTGCCCTAAAACCACAGATCCAGCTCTGGCTGACGGCGGGCAAGCACAACGGGCCAAAGCTCCCCTGCGATTCACACACTAAGTCAAAAGCCGTCGGGTCGATCAACCCGGCCCATCGCTCATCAACTAAAGTTAGCCGCACGACCGGCTGCTCACCAACTGGCCAAGCCGGATTACCGCCAGCCGGCCCAGTGGGTGTTTCGCTCGCGCTCAACGCTTCTAAGGACCCAACTCCTGCGTGCCCCTCTCGAAGAATCGAACTCCTTGTCAAGGACCGGAGCCTCGGCCATCTGACTCG
>NC_041391.1:19470565-19485966 GCF_002162155.2 Triticum dicoccoides
GGAAGGCAAAAAGCAAGCGAACACTCACAACATTTACACACAAATGTTTTAAAGCAAAGGCCCACGGCCCGAGTTCATTACACCCTAAAAACCCCCAGTGGGTGGGTGGACTTGCTACTTAACAAAGTTTTCTACAAAGATTCTCAGGCATCCCCAGCGCCGCGTCGCGACGTTGACGGCTCTCCCCTACCGGCCTCCGGGTCCAGTGAGGCACCAGTGTCCTCTTTTGCCTCCACGTCGCCGTAGACACCCGTCTCCTTCGAGCTGCCCTTCGGGTCATGAAGAAGCAAGTTGTAGTCGTCGCCATCCACGACCCCGCCGTCTTCCGTCCGCTCTGGATGGAACTCGTCGTGGAAGGCGAGCTCGGCATTGTAGCTGGCCCAGGAGGCGATCCGGCTGGCTTGCTCCTGCAGCAACTGCTCCGAACCAGCGCGCTGTCCCATCAGCGCCTCCAATTGAAGATCTGGATGCCAAGACAACGCGATCCGGAGCGCCATCTCAGCACCGGCCCGGGCGGCCGAAACGCGCCAGTCACTAAGGCGGTCCGGCCCCATCTCCAAGCAACTCGCCAGGCGCGAGAAGCTGCGTGGATGGACGGAGTCCGGCCACATGGTCGTCGTCATCGCAGTGCCGGCCTGGGATAGCCGCTCCATCCGCGTTCCCAAGACCCGCAGGTGGGCCTCAGCAGCGGGAATGATCTCAGGGAAGGTCCAGGCCGTCAGCGGATCCGTCCCAGACCAAGCAACGCCGGTCGGGTCGCGCTGATAGCGGACGGCTTCCTCCGCCAACCGCTGCGTCTCCGGGAAGGCCCCTGTCGCAAAAGAAGAAGCAAGTTAGAAGAACAACAAGGAAGGAAGGGCCGGGTCCCGACCCGGCAAACTATGAGAAGCAACACTTACTGGAGAAGGACTCTTCCAGGTGCTGTGCCTCGAGCAGCGTACCACGTCGCTCCCGCTCCAAGACGCGGTCGCGCTCCCCGAGCGCCTTCTCCAGGTCGTCCGCCTTAGCAAGGGCCGCCTTCAGCTCGGCGAGCCTCGTCCAAGCGAGCCCACTCAGCCGCGGTGGCCTGCTCCTGCAGACGATCCACCTCGGCCTGGAGCCGGCCCTTGTCGTCGGCCAGCCGGCCGCGCTACTGGTCCGCCTCGACCAGGGCCTGCTGTGTCTCCACCACCTTGGCGGCCTCCGCCTTAAGAAGCTCGACCTCGTCCTCGTGCAGCCGGTTGGCCTCGTCAAGAGACCGTCGGGCCGCGGCCACCTCCGCCCTCGCCTGCGCTGCCTCGACGCCAAGATGGCTGGTATCGGCAACAAGCCGATCATAATGATGACCAGCCCGGAGTAGCCGGGTCCGCCAAGACTGCACCTCGGCTGCAGGATAGAAGAATTCAGCAGAAGGAAAAAAGACAAGACTTAAGACTTGGCCCAACTACTACATAGTTAGCCCGAATCTCGGGGGCTACACCCAATGGGTGCGCTAGCGCGCCCCCACTAGAAAAGAGCACAAAAGTACCCGCGGCAACGCGAAGCTCCTCCTCCATGGTAGCGAGTTGCTCCTTGAGCTCCCGATGCTTGCCCAGGAGCCGGTTGAAGGCGGCAACCCGGAAGGCGTCAAGATGCTGAAAGTAGACCAAAGTTAGAACAAGGCCGACACTCCTAAGATTCGACCCAACTACTACATAGTTGGCCCAAACCTCGGTGGCTACACCCAGTGGGTGCGCTGGCGCGCCCCCACAAAGAAGAAATGGCAAGTAAAGAGAAGAAAGAGGAACTTACCAAGACGGCGCGCTCCAGGTCGCGCGTTCGCTCCACCTCGGCCTAGGCGAAGGCCTCGAGCCGCTCCGTCCGGCCTCGCAGACGGCGGCTGACGGCGTCCAGCGCCGCCTCCTCCTCGGTCTGAGGCCTGAAGATGGCCGCAACCCCACTTTGCGCGGGCTGCGGCACAGCGGCTCGGAGCCCTCTCGGACGGAGCACCAAGGCACACCCACCGCTGGCCGCTTGCGACGCGGCCAGCACCTCCTCCGACGCTCCTCCCGGCGTCGTCAGCACCTCCTCGGATGACGGGACGCGCTGCATCGCCACCTCAGCCACCGCCGCCTACGGTGCCTCCTCCATAGCCGGCGGCACTTCCAGCACCGCCGCCCGTGGCCCCTCCTCCAAGACGATGCCGCCTCCACCACCATCGGCCCCCACGCGCTCGACCACGTCGGCTCGCGGCGGGGTATCACCCCCCACCTCCACGACCTCCCAGTCGAGGACCACCACCTCAGCCCGGCCGCCATGGCCGCGCTCCCTCACCGTCGACGGCTGAAAAACCGTCACCGCCACCACCGTGCCCTCCGGCATCTCGCACTAGGCCGGCTCCGTGCCCCCTTGCGCCCATGCCGCCGCCGCGTCGGTCCAAGCTTGGACCGACGCCGCCTCCAGCTCCGCCTCGGCCTGGTTCCTGTCCCGCCAGGCCAAGGCCTTGGCATCGTCCGGGTCTAGGCCGAGGTCCGAGTCGCCCCGTCCCTCCTCCCCGGCCAGGCGGGCGAGGTTGGACCGGCTCCTGCGGAACACGGCCCCCTCGGCGGCCACGGCCTCCGCCGCCGCCCTCGCCAGCGCGATCGGAGACCTGAAGAAGAAGAAAGGATAAGGAAGCAAGAAACAAGACTGACTCAAGGAATCCAGGCGCAAGCAGGAAATAAGACTTACCCCTTCAAGACTGGGACCAGGGTCGGCTTCCCACGCCTCTTCTTGGCCAGCCTCCCAGCCTCGGCCGGGTCCGACGTATGCTTCGGGGCCCGGGGTCATGGCGCGACGCTGTCTTTCCCTTGCGGGTGGCTCGACGCCGCCCCATGCGAGGACCCGGCTCCGCCCGCCTCGCCGCCTCCGATCCCCCGCCCAACGCCGCTGCACCAACAACCAGCATCTGTGTCGCCTGTGCCACGGCGTAACCAACTATTCAAGACAAATGAAGAAGCAAAAGAATCAAGACTTACCCGCACGACGCCCAGCGCCGGCGTCGGACTCGGCCACCTCCTCGCCGCCGTGAGCCGCGGGCTCCTCTTGTGCCACTGGCGCCACCTGCGATGGAGCTCGGGTGTAAGGATGCCGGCTCGCGTTCAGAAGTATCTCCCGTGACACGTCGGGACGAATGAGAAGATGCGCGGCGGAAAAATAAGAAGACCAGATGCTCACCTGCAACGCCGGGTTTGCCTGGCTGTACGGTGCCTTGCCGGATCGCCAGTCATCTCCAAGGTTGGCCTTGGAGATGTCGTTCACACCGCGCGCAACCTGCTCCGTAGACAACCGCGTCGACCCCATCCGGTTGGGGTCCTGAAGCCCGATCGTCTCGTCGATGAGGCAGGAGCGCCTCTGAAGCGGGAGAACCCGGCGGGCGATGAACGCGGCAAGGAGGTCGGTGTCGGTGAGCCCCTCCTGCATCCTCATCAAAATCACTATCACAGCCTGGGTTTTGCCCTCTTTTCTTTGCTTGATTTTCAGCTGAGTTGATTTTGGATTTGGAGCTTTGAATCATTCCATTTGGACTTGACCACTTGGGTATGCCTTGATTTTCACCCAAGTGTTCCCTCTCCTCCTCAAATCCATCATTTCACCCCTGGCCAACCCAACAATATAGCTTGGAATATTTTTCTTAAATGAAAAATATTCATTTTTGCCTCCAAAACCCTAGCTAAACTCCTTGACCTCCAAAGCAACCCTCATTTCTGTTTCCCCAAAAATCCTGAGAAAAATCCCAAATATTCTTTGGACCCTAGGGCATATTGCTGAGCAAAAATATTTCACCACTCTTTGGAATATTTTGGCTACAGAAAATAAAATCACTTTTGGGCTGAAATGGTAGTTTCTACAACAACTACTTTTTTACTAGCTCCAAAGTAGCTGGTTTTCCCTGAGCTTATTTACCTTAGTAACAGTCAGTAAAACCCCAAAGCTCAGCCCTTGAATCCCTATGGTTTGACCACAGTAACTCCCCAAAGTTTATGTCTAGTAACTTAACCTCATCACCATTTTACTTCTACTACACCTGGAACCAAACCGAGCCATGGTAACAAATAAGTTTACTAAGGACTACACGCCATACATGCTTGTTAGTGTGTAGGTGGCCTGATGTCACAGTCCACGTGGTGACTGCTCCGGACTTCTCCAACCACTGCCCGTGTCACAATGGAAATGGGACCATGTTTGTATGGATTTCATCACACGATTACCCAGGACCCGATGTCACACCCTAGCTAGTCATGCATCAGAGTGTGTGCATCATGTTTAAATTTCCATTTAATTTGAAATGGGGATTTGTGAAACCCTCAGAATCATTTTTGAAAAATGATCCAAATAAAAATTTCTCCAAAAAGGTCCAAGAAAATGCTCATGTTGCTCTCTGAAAATATTGGACAGAGATAAAAATCAAACCAATATTTTTAAGAGCTCATAGGTATTTATTTTGGGCATTTGGAATTCATGCATAAATATTTGCATTGGAAATATATTAGTTATATATATTAATATATGTCCAAATATTATGCCAATTATAAAGTAGCTCTGGAATAATATATCTAGCTCCTGCAAAAATTGGCATAAGGTAAATAAATGATTTAATATTTTATTTAAATCAAAACAAATGTCAGAAATTAGAAAACAGAAATAATTAAAAAAGGAGGAGCTTACCTGGGCTCCTCCCTGTGCAGCCCAGCCAGCTGGCCGGCCCAGCCAGCAGGCGGCCCAGCCCGTCTCCCCCCTCTGTCGTCTTCGTCCTCGACAGAGGGAGGGGAGTGTGGCCGGCGCGCGCGCGCGCCACCGCGCCACGCCACCTGCTCGCCTGCCTGCCTGCCCTCCCCTCCTCGTCTCGATGCCCCGGACGACGCCACGCCCTCCCCCCTGCTCTCTCTCACTCTCCCTCGGTTCCTCCCTCCTCTCCCTCGCTCTCTCTCTCACGCGGCCGAACACCACCGTCGCCGCCGTTCGCCATAGCTGCCGTCACCGGCCACCCCTCGCCCCTCCGTTGAGCTTAGGAGCTCCGCCTCGACCCCCTCTTCCTGCCCACCACGCCAAGCCCCTCGGGAAGCCCGGCATCGCCGCCCACGTCGCCGTTCCCCTCCTCGGCCACCGGAGATCGTCGCCGTCGAATCGGGAGCTACCGGACGTCCCCGAGCCCGCTAACCATCCCTGCAGCTCCGCGGTGAGCCACTGACTCGATTCCCCCTTGCTCAGTCGTCCCTAGCCTTCTGTAGCTGCCGCCCCCTTGAGCTCCGAAGCTCGCCGCCGCCGTGCCTCGTCGCCGTCATGGCCACAGTCACCGTAGCGCCCAACCGAGCACACCCACGTCCTCACCGCGTAGAAGCCGTAGGTGCCAACCCCGCATCCCCGCAGCCGTTGTAGCCTCGACCCCGAGCTCAACCGAGCTCCGGCAGCCGCCACGGTCGTCGCCGTCGTCGGTACCGGCCACCTCAAGCACGGCCACCACCACCGTTCGACGCGCGGGAGCAAGGGCTCTCCAACGAGCCCAAGCACGGCCTCGCCCGTGCCCTGTAGCGCGTTTCCGCATCGCGCCGCCGTCTCGGGCCCCGCCGGCGTCATGTCGCCGGTGGGTTTGACCTGTTTGACCTGGGGTTTGACCCCCCAGGGTCACTGACGCGTGGGCCCCGTCGGCCAGGTGGTCAGATTAGTGCTAATCACCGCTTAATTAACCCCCCCTGACACTGACAGTGGGCCCCAGCGCCACTAACCCCTAATTAGGATTAAATTAACCCTGTTAAACCCCCCCTGTCACTGACGTGTGGACCCCACACGTCAGGTTTGATCCCAGCCAGCCGCAGTTGACCACTGACGTCATGCTGACGTCATGCTGGCGCAATATTTATATTTCTGGATTTAATTTAAATCAGGAAATTCCAGAATATTATTTAAACTTCAAAAATTCATAACTTTTATTCTGTAACTCCAAATTGGACAAATTATATATGAAAAATGATCAGAAAAATCCAATCTATCCATCTGTACTATTTTCATGCATGATCAAACAAGTTAAATTGATGTTTTAAGCAGAACAAAGAAAAGCACTTTAAAAGGCCATGTTTGAGTTTGAAATTTGAATCTTTGATTCAAATTTGTTCAAACCCTTCTGGTTTTAGTTGCATTAGCCCAACACACTCATATTGCCATGTTTCATGCATGCATCATATTGTTGCACTTTGTTTGGTGATGGTTGTGTATCGGTGTCCTTTGCGACAGGTTCTGCCTCCGAGGAGTACCGTGATTACCCTAACGAAGAATCGTATCAGTGCATCGAACCATCAGGCAAGCAACCAACCATTTGATCATATCGATACAATCCCATGTTCTCGCTCCTGCTCTCTTTTACTGCATTAAGACAACGCGTTTCAAACTGCTGTGTGCTACGGTAGTTGAACCCATTTCCTCTGCATGACCTGTCATTGCCACAGTAACTAGATGAAACCCACTAGCATGTGTAGGAGTTGATTGAGCCATATGTATGTGTTGTTCCTACCTTGCTATGCCTGCTATGCTTAGAGTCGTGTCAGGTCTGGTTCATCTGGGTGATGGCTAGAGTGAAATGATTATGTCGGTAATGAGAGTGGTGTGGTGAACACGATTTGGTAAAGATATCGATGAGAGGCCATGTAGGAGTACATGGTGGGTTGTTTCATTGAAGCCGACCTTAAGCACTGAGATCTGTATGTGTGATTTAAGATACAGCTACTACCATGCATTGGGCCCTGAAATATGACCCCGCTCGACTTCTTATTCACCCTAGCTCTCTGTCCAGGAGTTGCAAGTAGTTTCTGGTGTTTGTAGCCTACTGGAGGCCGTGGACAGCGCTGACCGTAGGGGTGGGCTGTGATGCGGTAGGTACGTGGCACGGTGTACAGAATACCCGTTAGGTATCTCGGGAACCCTGTTCACATCGTTCGGGGCCGTATGGGAAACCTCGGCCGGACTCCCTGCGGATGGAACCTGAATAGGCGATAAACCTTGACTAGAGGCTTAAGTGTTTAGGTAGGTCGTGGTCTACACCCACGTCGGCTTTCGCTTGAAGTCTGCCGAGCACATGTCGTGTGCAGACGCTAAGTGGTGGAAACATGTATGAAGAAGTACACCCCTGCAGGGTTATCATAATCTATTCGAATAGCCGCGTCCGCGGTAAAGGACTACTTGGTTGCCTATACAGTTCATAGACAAGTAAATGGAAACTGCTAAAAGCCTCAAGATAAGTGTGAGTGCCGAGGATGGCTCTTCTGTAGGAAGACGGAGGCGGATCCTCGGTAGTGTATTGAAGTGGTGAGTAGTGGACTCGTGTGCGCAAAACCATTTCAAGTTGAAGTATCGTAGGATAGTCTAGCCAAGAGTCAAAGCTGGCTTGCTGCAATAACTCCACCAACCCTTCTTGATAATATGCATGTATGTAGGATCTGATGTAAGTCTTGCTGAGTACCATTGTACTCATGTTGCTATAATCTACATTTTTTACGGAAGACGCTGCAACCCCTTCTGATGGGTTCTATGTAGACATTGACATCAACGGGTAGGCTAAAGGCCCAGGTGGTGACCCTGAGCTTGTGAAGGACCACGTAGTATAGCTAGGCTTTCCAAGCCTCTTTTATGTTACTAGTTGTCTGTACTCAGACAAGTTACTTCCGCTGCTGGTTTGTATGACTGTATGACTTGTATGTTGGGTCGTGGGACCCGTACCTTTGTGTATGTTATGTATGGCTCCCTGAGCCTTAAATAAAGTACTTGTGTCGTAGAGTCATGTTGTGATGCTTCGTTGTATTTGCACATATCGAGCATATTGTGTGTATGATTGAAATGCTTGGTATGTGTGGGATCTGACTACCTAGTTGTTTATCTTTAGTAGCCTCTCTTACCGGGAAATGTCTCCTAGTGTTACCGCTGAGCCATGGTAGCTTGCTACTGCTCTGGAACACTTAGGCTGGCCGGCATGTGTCCTTCTTCGTTCCTGTGTCTGTTCCTTCGGGGAAATGTCACGCTTTGAGTACCGGAGTCCTGTTAGCCCGCTACAGCCCGGTTTACCGGAGTCCTGCTAGCCCAGTGCTACAGCCCAGACCCACTTGCTGATGACCGACACGTTTGAAGCTGGGTCATGGATGCCTGTCCCTGTAAGTCTGTGCCACTTTGGGTTTACGACTAGTCATGTCAGCCCGGGCTCTTTATCATATGGATGATAGCGACACTATCATATACGTGAGCCAAAATGCGCAAACGGTCCCGGGCAAAGGTAAGGCGACACCCGTGGGGATACCGTGCGTGAGGCCGCAAAGTGATATGAGGTGTTACCGGCTAGATTGATGTGACATCGAGTCGGGGTCCTGACAGCGTTGGCATCAGAGCCGGACTGCCTGTTGGCTTCAGAGCCGCAAACTGGTCGATGTTGAGTCTAGAAATTCTTTAGTTATATGTAGGGGAATTGTTTGTGGGTTGGAACGTAAGGCTCTTTTTACTCCTTTATCTTATGACATTCTGATCTGAGTCAGTCCATTCTTCCACCGGGGGTTAAGGAATTAGGATCTATTCTCTCTATCAGGATCACGTGTTACTAATCAGTAGTACCTTATAAGTTTGATGGATACAAGCCTAGTTCAGTTCTACTACCACATTATGTTGCTAGGATGGTCTCAGAACTTGGTATGATGATGATGAGTGTGTATGTAATCCTTTGTCAAATGTCTCAAAATCCTTCTTGAGCATTTACAGCTGTTATGCTGCCGAAATTTTGCTAGAAATTCTAATGCCTTTGCATTATGATTGTGCTTTTAGATGGCCACTCGCGACCTCAATCAAGTGGTTCGCCTGACTCGATGCCTAGATGTACCCGGCCATACTGCCAAGTTGGTCAGGGTAATGACTGAGGCTGGATACTGCTGGTATCCTGAGTACACGGTCGAAGAGCAATTTCGGGAGTTCAATCAAAGCCAGTATCTCTGCACTGTCCGGATATTTCCATCTTATCCTGGATCCACCGAGCCCCTTCACTGCTCCTATGGACTCGGGGTTACTATTGAGATGGCTGTGCAGGATGCCGCCTACTCTATGATGACCATTATGCGAGTCAGATCTGGTCTATTTCGGGACTCTGATTTCCGGTATATGCCAGGATCACTTCCGGGAGCACAAGGGTATCTCCAGGCTATCTATGCTGACCCCACTCAGGAGGATTCACGGACTCGCACCACTACTGAGATGCTCGAGGATAAGGACCGTGAAAATCGGGCCTTAAGGTTAGAGCTCTTCAATACCCGTGCTGACCACTGGGCCACTTTGACTCGGTTCGCACCGGCGGTGCAAGCTGGATATTCAGATATGCGCGATCTCTATCCTGTGAGATCTGCTCTGCCAGACGTGATGGGTTGGCGTGATGTAGGAGGCATCACCCCACCTCGCGGTCCCCGCAGGCCACCGTCTGTTGGTCCAAGGCCTCATCCTAGCCCCTATGGTCCACAAGCTCCGCGAGATCGTCTGTTTCCGGATGATCATGTTGAGCTTCCAGGGCATGGAGGTGACTTCTACGAGGACTACTACGGATCGGTCTGAGTTAGTGGTTGTATCACTAGTTCGCACTAGCTGTGTCGTCTATCGTCCTGCGTGACTCGTGGGATATGACCTAGTTTGTACTCTTTCCGGAGGTGTAGAAAAATAATGTATAGGAGCTTGGGATGCCTCCGATGAGATGTAATCCTCTTTTCACCGTAATAGTACTTTGTTTGGTCTTGTACTAAACCCTGTATGGTGTGTATGACGATGGAATAAAAGAAGCAGTTTCTGTATCTACCATGTCATACGGATGATCATCTTGCATTCCGAGTTATTCCTTACATTTTGTATCCTATGTTGGAATTTTATCATCCTGACTAAATCATTGTCTTGTTTACCTAGGATGGTCAACACGCGCACTAACCCTGCTCCACAAGAGCAGGCCGAAGGCAGTGAAGTCAGGGATGCAAATCTGCCTCATCCTCCTTCCCTAGCCGAGGTTATGATGGAAGCTGAGAGAAACAAGCGGGAGACCAACCGTTTGTTGGAGCGTATTGAACAGAACACGGCACACCATCAGAGGACTAACGTGGTGTCACTCAGTGATTTTATCAAATTACATCCACCCACGTTCCACCACTCCGTCGAGCCTCTCGACGCTGATGACTGGCTTCGCAGTATCTCTCACAAACTGCGTTCCGCGCTGGTAGCGGAGGCTGACAAGGTCACCTTTGCTGCATATCATCTTGAAGGCCCCGCCAGTCTATGGTGGGAGAATTATGGAGCTATGCGCCCGGCGGGCCATGTCACTACTTGGGCTGAATTCAGTGAGGCTTTCCGTGAACATCACATTCCGGAGGGTCTCATGGATCGTAAACGTGAGGAATTTTGCAGTTTCACCCAAGGCCGACTTTCTGTGGATGCTTACAGCAGGGAGTTTGGTAATCTCGCACGATATGCAACTGAGGAGGTGTGTACTGATGCCAAGAAGCAAGCAAGGTTCCGTAAGGGCCTTAGTCCTGAGCTTCGTCGTGACCTCCGTCTGCATGAGTGCACATCTTTTCAGAAACTTGTCAACAAAGCCATCAGTGCTGAAACTGGTCAGACTGACTATGACGCAACACGCAAGCATGGCCGTGACATGGGTTCCTCATCCGGTGCTGGTCCTCAGAAGCGCCGCGTGTGGGTACCCAACACCGCCCTGCCACCCAGGTTCACACCGAGGCCATATTTCCAGGCGCCTCGCCCTGTTCAACAGTCTGCACCGGCCAAGCCCTATGGGAGTGCAACCAACAATGCTCCCCCACGTACCAGTTCTGTGACTTGTTTCAAGTGTGGGGAATCTGGTCACTATATGCGTGAGTGTCCCCAGACCAACCCCAACCAGTCTGCTAAAGCTGTTGGCCGTGGCAAGCCGACAGGAAAAATATTCCACGCCAAGCCGGTCACCGCTTCACGTGGCCATGTCAACTGTATCTCTGCCGAAGAAGCTCAAGAGGATCCCAACGTCGTTCTCGGTACGCTTCTTGTTAATTGCCACCCGGCATCTGTTCTTTTCGATACAGGAGCCTCTCATTCTTTTATATCTGAAAACTATGCTCGTTTGCATAACGTCGCATTCGGTGATATGCCAACCTCTATGGTAATTCAAACTCCGGGATCCAAATGGCAAACTTCTAGAGTAAGCCATGGAAATGAAATCCAAGTCGACAGACTTGTTTTCCTTGCATCGTTGATAGCGCTTAAATCTTCAGATATTAATATCATTCTGGGTATTCACTGGATGTCAGCTCATCATGCCCAAATTGATTGCTTCTCTAGGACTGTTCAACTCACCCATCCTTCGGGGAAGATAGTCAATGTCTTGACCCGAATAGCCAAGCGACAATTATATTCTCTTAACGCCAGCCCTTTGCCAGACCTTGAGGACATTCCGGTAGTCCGTGACTTCCCGGATGTCTTTCCAGAGGAATTGCCAGGTGTTCCACCTAACAGGGATGTTGAGTTCGTAATAGACCTCATTCCAGGAACCGTTCCGATTGCTAGAAGACCTTATAAGATGGCACCACTAGAACTAGCCGAGCTTAAGAAACAACTCGATGAGTGCTTGAAAAAGGGTTTCATCCGCCCTAGTTCATCTCCGTGGGCTTGCCCCGTCCTATTCGTCAAGAAGAAGGATGGTACGGACCGGATGGTTGTAGATTACCGACCTGTCAATTTGGTCACAATCAAGAACAAATATCCGCTTCCCAGGATCAACGACCTGTACGATCAGCTCGCTGGATCCTCAGTCTTCTCCAAGATGGATTTGAGGTTGGGCTACCATCAAATCAAAATCAGAAACGGGGACATTCCTAAGACGGCCTTTGTTACTCGTTATGGCCAATACGAGTACACCGTCATGTCCTTCGGTTTAACCAACGCTCCAGCCACCTTTTCTCGGTTAATGAACTCAATCTTCATGGAGTATTTGGATAAATTCGTCGTGGTTTACCTCGATGATATACTCATCTACTCCAAGAACGAGGAAGAACATGCCGAACATCTAAGGCTAGTGCTAAAGAAACTTCGAGAGCATCGCCTTTATGCCAAATTTTCTAAATGTGAATTCTGGTTGTCAGAAGTGACCTATCTGGGTCATGTAATATCTGGTAAAGGTATTGCTGTTAACCCTGAGCGAGTTCAAGCCGTCCTTAATTGGACTCCACCTGAATCGGTCAAGCAAGTTCGGAGTTTTCTGGGCTTAGCGAGCTATTGTCGTCGCTTTGTCGAGAACTTCTCCAAGGTTGCTAAACCTCTAATCGAACTCCTCAAGAAAGATAAGAAGTTCGAATGGACTCCACAATGTGAGCACAGCTTTCAGGAACTGAAAAGACGCCTGACTTCTGCTCCCGTACTGGTACTGCCAGACTTCTCCAAGGACTTTGTTATCTACTGCGATGCCTCGCGACAAGGACTAGGTTGCATTCTCATGCAAGATCGACACGTAATTGCTTACGCTTCACGGCAATTGCACCCACATGAGGAGAATTATCCTACTCATGATCTAGAGCTTGCAGCCGTAGTCTATGCACTTAAGACCTGGCGACATTACCTTCTCGGTAATCGTTGCAAAATATTCACTGATCACCAAAGTCTGAAGTACATTTTCACCCAACCGGATCTGAATCTCAGGCAAAGGCGTTGGGTTGAATTGATCACAGACTTCGACTTAGGAATAACCTACACCCCAGGGAAAGCCAACGTCATGGCTGATGCGCTAAGTCGTAAATCTTATTGTAACAACCTGATGTTACAGCAAAGTCAACCGCTTCTCCATGAGGAATTTCGGAAACTTAACCTTCACATTGTTCCTCAAGGTTTTCTTTCCACCTTGGTAGCAAAACCTACTCTTACGGATCAAACCATCGCTGCCCAAAAGCGAGATAAGGGAATATCTAAAATCAAAGAGAACATTGCTAGCGGAGGTGCTAGTTGTTTCTCCACAAATGATCATGGTGTTGTGTACTTTGAGAACCGTCTAGTGGTTCCCAAGAACCAGCATCTACGGCAGTTGATCCTTAAGGAGGCTCATGAATCTCCTCTCACCATTCATCCCGGTAGTACTAAGATGTATCAGTACCTACGCCAGAGGTTCTGGTGGACTAGGATGAAGAGAGAGATTGCTCAGTATATTGCAAATTGCGACGTCTGTCGTCGTGTAAAAGCAGAGCACCAACGGCCTGCTGGCACCCTTCAACCCTTAGCTATTCCTGAATGGAAATGGGATAAAATTGGTATGGATTTCATTACCGGTTTTCCCTGGACCAAGAGAGGGAATAATGCTATTTTCGTCGTGGTCGATCGTCTTTCCAAAGTAGCCCATTTCCTACCTGTTCGTGAGAGTATAACCGCTAGTCAGCTGGCAGACTTATACATATCCCGAATAGTGTCCCTCCATGGTGTTCCTTTGGAAATTAACTCGGATCGAGGAAGTCTTTTCACCTCTCGATTTTGGGAAAGTTTCCAAAATGCTATGGGAACCCGTCTCTCCTTTAGCACCGCCTTCCACCCTCAGTCGAGTGGTCAAGTGGAACGCGTCAACCAAATTCTAGAAGACATGCTTCGAGCCTCTGTTATCTCATTCGGAATGGACTGGGAAAAGTGCCTTCCATTTGCCGAATTCGCTTATAACAACAGCTATCAATCTAGCTTGGGTAAAGCCCCTTTTGAAGTTCTCTATGGACGACGGTGTCGAACACCCCTTAACTGGTCAGAGACCGGGGAAAGACAATTCTTTGGCCCGGATATGATTCAGGAAGCAGAAGAACAAGTTCGTATCGTCCGTGAAAAGTTGAAAACAGCCCAATCTCGTCAAAAGAGTCAATATGACCGAAAACATAAGGCTATGACTTTCGAGGTTGACGAGAAGGCTTATCTTCGGGTCACCCCTCTGAAGGGAACCCATCGTTTCGGTATCAAAGGCAAATTGGCTCCTCGTTACATTGGACCTTTTCGCATTCTCGCCAAACGAGGAGAAGTTGCCTACCAGTTGGAACTACCTCCGCACCTCTCCAGAGTCCACGATGTCTTCCACGTTTCTCAACTCAGGCGTTGCTTCTCGGATCCTATCCGTGAAGTGGACCACGAAACGCTTGATCTCCAAGATAATCTTACATATCGAGAGTACCCCATTTGTATCCTCGATCAGGCCGAACGTACCACCCGACGTCATAATATCCAGTTTCTCAAAGTTCAATGGTCGCACCATTCTGAGGATGAAGCAACCTGGGAAAGGGAGGATCGTCTTCGACTTGAGTATCCCGCCTTCTTCCCGGAGGAACCCAAATCTCGGGACGAGATTCTTTTGAGTGGGGGTGAGTTGTCACACCCTAGCTAGTCATGCATCAGAGTGTGTGCATCATGTTTAAATTTCCATTTAATTTGAAATGGGGATTTGTGAAACCCTCAGAATCATTTTTGAAAAATGATCCAAATAAAAATTTCTCCAAAAAGGTCCAAGAAAATGCTCATGTTGCTCTCTGAAAATATTGGACAGAGATAAAAATCAAACCAATATTTTTAAGAGCTCATAGGTATTTATTTTGGGCATTTGGAATTAATGCATAAATATTTGCATTGGAAATATATTAGTTATATATATTAATATATGTCCAAATATTATGCCAATTATAAAGTAGCTCTGGAATAATATATCTAGCTCCTGCAAAAATTGGCATAAGGTAAATAAATGATTTAATATTTTATTTAAATCAAAACAAATGTCAGAAATTAGAAAACAGAAATAATTAAGAAAGGAGGAGCTTACCTGGGCTCCTCCTTGTGCAGCCCAGCCAGCTGGCCGGCCCAGCCAGCAGGCGGCCCAGCCCGTCTCCCCCCTCTGTCGTCTTCGTCCTCGACAGAGGGAGGTGAGTGTGGCCGGCGCGCGCGCGCGCCACCGCGCCACGCCACCTGCTCGCCTGCCTGCCTGCCCTCCCCTCCTCATCTCGATGCCCCGGACGACGCCACACCCTCCCCCCTGCTCTCTCTCACTCTCCCTCGGTTCCTCCCTCCTCTCCCTCGCTCTCTCTCTCACGCGGCCGAACACCACCGTCGCCGCCGTTCGCCATAGCTGCCGTCACCGGCCACCCCTCGCCCCTCCGTTGAGCTTAGGAGCTCCGCCTCGACCCCCTCTTCCTGCCCACCACGCCAAGCCCCTCGGGAAGCCCGGCATCGCCGCCCACGTCGCCGTTCCCCTCCTCGGCCACCGGAGATCGTCGCCGTCGAATCGGGAGCTACCGGACGTCCCCGAGCCCGCTAACCATCCCTGCAGCTCCGCGGTGAGCCACTGACTCGATTCCCCCTTGCTCAGTCGTCCCTAGCCTTCTGTAGCTGCCGCCCCCTTGAGCTCCGAA
>NC_041391.1:19487540-19502031 GCF_002162155.2 Triticum dicoccoides
TGGCTAGAGTGAAATGATTATGTCGGTAATGAGAGTGGTGTGGTGAACACGATTTGGTAAAGGTATCGATGAGAGGCCATGTAGGAGTACATGGTGGGTTGTTTCATTGAAGCCGACCTTAAGCACTGAGATCTGTATGTGTGATTTAAGATACAGCTACTACCATGCATTGGGCCCTGAAATATGACCCCGCTCGACTTCTTATTCACCCTAGCTCTCTGTCCAGGAGTTGCAAGTAGTTTCTGGTGTTTGTAGCCTACTGGAGGCCGTGGACAGCGCTGACCGTAGGGGTGGGCTGTGATGCGGTAGGTACGTGGCACGGTGTACCGAATACCCGTTAGGTATCTCGGGAACCCTGTTCACATCGTTCGGGGCCGTATGGGAAACCTCGGTCGGACTCCCTGCGGATGGAACTTGAATAGGCGATAAACCTGGACTAGAGGTAGGTCGTGGTCTACACCCACGTCGGCTTTCGCTTGAAGTCTGCCGAGCACATGTCGTGTGCAGACGCTAAGTGGTGGAAACATGTATGAAGAAGTACACCCCTGCAGGGTTATCATAATCTATTCGAATAGCCGCGTCCGCGGTAAAGGACTACTTGGTTGCCTATACAGTTCATAGACAAGTAAATGGAAACTGCTAAAAGCCTCAAGATAAGTGTGAGTGCCGAGGATGGCTCTTCCGTAGGAAGACGGAGGCGGATCCTCGGTAGTGTATTGAAGTGGTGAGTAGTGGACTTGTGTGCGCAAAACCATTTCAAGTTGAAGTATCGTAGGATAGTCTAGCCAAGAGTCAAAGCTGGCTTGCTGCAATAACTCCACCAACCCTTCTTGATAATATGCATGTATGTAGGATCTGATGTAAGTCTTGCTGAGTACCTTTGTACTCATGTTGCTATAATCTACATTTTTTACAGAAGACGATGCAACCCCTTCTGATGGGTTCTATGTAGACATTGACATCAACGGGTAGGCTAAAGGCCCAGGTGGTGACCCTGAGCTTGTGAAGGACCACGTAGTATAGCTAGGCTTTCCAAGCCTCTTTTATGTTACTAGTTGTCTGTACTCAGACAAGTTACTTCCGCTGCTGGTTTGTATGACTGTATGACTTGTATGTTGGGTCGTGAGACCCGTACCTTTGTGTATGTTATGTATGGCTCCCTGAGCCTTAAATAAAGTACTTGTGTCGTAGAGTCATGTTGTGATGCTTCGTTGTATTTGCACATATTGAGCATATTGTGTGTATGATTGAAATGCTTGGTATGTGTGGGATCTGACTACCTAGTTGTTTATCTTTAGTAGCCTCTCTTACCGGGAAATGTCTCCTAGTGTTACCGCTGAGCCATGGTAGCTTGCTACTACTCTGGAACACTTAGGCTGGCCGGCATGTGTCCTTCTTCGTTCCTGTGTCTGTTCCTTCGGGGAAATGTCACGCTTTGAGTACCGGAGTCCTGTTAGCCCGCTACAGCCCGGTTTACCGGAGTCCTGCTAGCCCAGTGCTACAGCCAGGACCCACTTGCTGATGACCGACACGTTCGAAGCTGGGTCATGGATGTCTGTCCCTGTAAGTCTGTGCCACTTTGGGTTTACGACTAGTCATGTCAGCCCGGGCTCTTTATCATATGGATGCTAGCGACACTATCATATACGTGAGCCAAAATGTGCAAACGGTCCTGGGCAAAGGTAAGGCGACACCCGTGGGGATACCGTGCGTGAGGCCGCAAAGTGATATGAGGTGTTACCGGCTAGATCGATGTGACATCGAGTCGGGGTCCTGACACCCGACGAGGCAATAATGCGATCTGGGTCATTGTGGACTGATGATCCACAAGTGTAGGGGATCTATCATAGTCCTTTCGATAAGTAAGAGTGTCGAACCCAATGAGGAGCAGAAGGAAATGATAAGCGGTTTTCAGTAAGGTTTTCTCTGCAAGCACTGAAATAATAGGTGATAGATAGTTTTGTGATAAGATAAATAGTAACGAGCAAAAAGTAAATAAAGTAAATAAATTGCAGCAAGGTGGCCCAATCCTTTATGTAGCAAAGGATAAGCCTGGACAAATCCTAATAATGAGGAAGGAGCTCCCGAGGACACATTGGGAATTATCGTCAAGCTAGTTTTCATCACCCTCGCAAGATTCGCGTTCGGTACTTAGATAATTTGATATGTAGGTGGACCGGCACTTGGGTACTGCCCTAACATGGACAAGCATCCCACTTATGATTAACCCCTATTGCAAGCATCCACAACTACAAGAAGGAGTATTAAGGTAAACCTAACCACAACATTAAACATATGGGTCCATATGAACCCCTAACAAAGAAACGCATAAACTAGGGTTTGAGCTTCTGTCACTCTAGCAACCCATCATCTACTTATTACTTCCCTATGCCTTCCTCTAGGACCAAATAATGGTGAAGTGTCATTTAGTCGACGTTCACATAACACAACTAGAGGAAAGACAACATACATCTCATCAAAATATCGAACCAATACCAAATTCACATGACTACTAATAGCAAGACTTCACCCATGTCCTCAGGAACAAACGTAACTACACACAAAGCATATTGATGTTCATAATCAGAGGAGTAATAATATGCATAAAGTATCTGAACATATGATCTTCCACCAAGTAAACCAATTAGCATCAACTACAAGGAGTAATCAACACTTCTAGCAACCCACATGTACCAATTTGTGGTTTTGTTACAAGATAGGATACAAGAGATGAACTAGGGTTTTGAGAGGAGATGGTGCTAGTGAAGATGTTAATGGAGATTGACCCCCTCCCGATGAGAGGATCGTTGGTGATGACGTTGGTGATGATTTCCCCCTCCCGGAGGGAAGTGTCCCCGGCAAAACAGCTCCGCCAGAGCCCTAGATTGATTCCGCCAAGGTTCCGCCTCGTGGCGGCGGAGTTTCGTCCCGTAAGCTTGCCCTCGATTCTTTCCAGGGTAAAAGTGATGATATAGCAGAAGATGCACGCCGGAGGCCCACCAGGGGGCCCAGGAGATAGGGGGTCGTGCCCTACAGGGGGGGCCTGTCTCCTTGACAGGGTGTGGGCCCCCTGGCCTATTTCTTTTGCTCATAAATTCTTAATAAATCCAAAAGGTTGTTTCGTGGAGTTTGAGGACTTTTGGAGTTGTGCAGAATAGGTTTCCAACGTTTGCTCCTTTTCCAGCCAGAATTCCAGCTGCCGGCATTCCCCCTCTTCATGGTAAACCTTGTAAAATAAGAGAGAATAGCCATACGTATTGAGATATAATGTGTAATGACAGCCCATAATGCAACAAATATTGATATAAAAGCTTGATGCAAAATGGACATATCAACTCCCCCAAGCTTAGACCTCGCTTGTCCTCAAGTGGAAGCCGAAATCGAAAAATATGTCCACATGTTTAGAGATAGAGGTGTCAATAAAAATAAAATACGGACATGAGGGCATCATGATAATTCTAGTAACAGTAACATATATAGATTTTGTCATATGATTTCCTATGCTCAAGTAATATGCAATTCACAATGTCAAGTATGGTTCATAAACTTCATTGGGAACTAACAAACTATAATCTCAGTCACTGAAGCAATTGCAATTTATCGTAACATCAGAAAGAGTCAATAATAGAGCTTTTCAACAAGCTCACATACTCAACTATCTCGTAGTCTCCCATAATTGCTAACACTCATGCAATACTTGTGGTTATAGAGTTTCAGCCGGACACTGAGAAAGATAGGGGTTTATTGTGTTGCCTCCCAACGTATTCACCTTTAGGTGATGTCAACAATAATAACCTATGCCAACTTACATCCAATTGGATATATGTATCATGGTCTTTCAAACACGAGGAGCTTGCCAAAGGATAAAATGAAAAAGGGGAAAGGTGAGGATCACCTTGACTCAAGCATAAAGTAAAAACATAAAGTAAAAGATAGGCCCTTCGCAGAGGGAAGCAGAGGTTGTCATGCGCGTTTAGGGTTGATGCACGAAATCTTAATGCAAAAGAACGTCACTTTATATTGCCCCTTGTATGTGGACCTTTATTATGCAATCCATCGCTTTTATTACTTCCACAACAAGTTCGTACAAAGCTTACTTTCTCTGCACTAATAAGTCATACATATTTAGAGAGCAATTTTTATTGCTTGCACCAATGACAACTTACTTGAAGGATCTTACTCAATCCATAGGTAGGTATAGTGGACTCTCATGGCAAAACTGGGTTTGAGGATATTTGGAAGCACAAGTAGTATCTCTACTTGGTGCAAGGAATTTGGCTAGCAAGAGGGGGAAAGGCAAGCTCAACATGTTTGGAAGGTCAATGACAATATAGTTTAACTGAGATGTCGGAAAACACAAACCATTACGTTGTCTTCCTTGTCCAACATCAACTCTTTTACATGTCTTACTTAATGAGTGCTTCACAATCATAAAATATGTCCAAGATAATATATCTATATGTAAACCCCTCTTTCCTTATCACTTCCTATTAATTGCAACGATGACCAAGGCTACATTCATCAACTCTCAACAATTTTTATGCCTCATACTTTCTATGTGTGAAGTTATCACTATCCATAAGATCAATATGAACTCTTTTGTTCTTTCTACTTTCTTAAGATCATAGCAACATAGCAAAGCCCTTGACTCAACACTAATCTTTATTATAGATAGCACACAGACTCACTTACATAAAGAGATCACAATGCAAAACTCAAAACTACTTGATATCAAAACTTCAATCTACTAGATCAAGATACTACTAAAAGGATCAAACTAAATAAAGCGGGAAAGATAGGAGTGTGATGGTGATACGATACCGGGGCACCTCCCCCAAGATTGGCAGTTGCCAAGGGGAGTGCCCATAGCCATGTGATTATTTCCTTGGAGGTGATGGAGGTGGTGATGACGACGGTGGAATTGTTGCATTTTTCTTCTCTAGCTTGCGTCTAAGGCTAAAATTTTCCTCCCTCAGATCCTCATTCTCGAACTCAAGTTTCATTTTCTTTTTGCATAGTGCTGCCTTGCCGTCCTGCAAAAAACATGGTGGGATAGATTGGACCTTAGGGAGGCTTGACTTCTTGAACTCCACATGCATATCACCAGGTTGAGGTAGTAGATCATCCTCTTCATCGGAGCTTGTCTCCTCCTTCCTCTTTGGATCATAGTATTCTTCTTCCTCTGTGGTCCAGCCATAATGTTCCACATTCCCATATTCTTTTGGGTTTGCAATATAATCAGCCATGTAGCTCTCTCGCTCCGAATCTTGGGACGACATCTTGTTCCAAATCTGCAACAGGAACAACTCGAAACGAAAACAGAAGATATTTGCATGATACGGTGCTCAAAACCTTCGGGATTATATATATAATGAATTTTTACCGACCAAAATACGTAACATACAAGAGAACGGAGTCCGGGAGGCACACGAGGTGCCCACGAGACAGGGGGCGCGCCCTACAGGGGGGCGCAGCCTCCTCTCTCGTGGGAGCCTCATGTCCCTTTCAGACTACTTCTTTCTTCCTAAAATTCTTAAATAATCCAAACCTGATAAAAATTGCCATTAGAGTAGTTTTGGAGTTGGTTTACTTACAGTACCACGTGCCTATGCCTTTTCGGGGTCTGGAACGTTCTGGAAAGTGTCTCTTATGTATTCCTCAGGGGTTATGGTTTCGATAATATTAGTTTCAACATTGATAGGATTACCTGAAATATAATGTGTAGTTCTTTGACCGTTAACCACCCTCGGATTTGTGCCTTCGAAGTTGTTGATTTTTATAGCACCAAAACGATAGACCTCCTCGATAACGTAGGGACCTTCCCATTTTGAGAGAAGTTTTCCTGCAAAAAATCTTAAATGAGAATTGAATAATAACACATAATCTCCTACGTTAAACTCACGCTTTTGTATCCTCTTATCATGCCAGCGTTTGACTTTTTCTTTGAAAAGCTTAGCATTCTCATAAGCTTGGGTTCTCCATTCATCAAGCGAGCTAATATCAAACAACCTATTCTGACCAGCAAGTTTAAAGTCATAATTGAGCTCTTTAATAGCCCAATATGCTTTATGTTCAAGTTCAAGAGGTAAATGACATGTTTTTCCATAAACCATCTTATATGGAGACATACCCATAGGATTTTTGTATGAAGTTCTATAGGCCCATAATGCATCATCAAGTTTTTTGGACCAATTCTTTCTAGATCTATTCACAGTCTTTTGCAAAATTAATTTGAACTCTCTATTGCTCAACTCTACTTGACCACTAGACTGCGGGTGATAAGGACTCCAAATCTCGGAAAAATAACTTCTTTAAGCATTTTAATAGAAGTGTTATGATCAGCACTACTAGTTGGAATAGCTTCTACCCACTTAGTAACGTAATCAACAACAACTAAAATATGTGTATAACCATTGGAGGCAGGAAAAGGTCCCATATAATCAAAGCCCCAAACATCAAACGGTTCAATAACAAGAGAATAATTCATAGGCATTTCTTGACGTCTACTAATGTTACCTATTCTTTGACATTCATCACAAGATAAGACAAACTTACGAGCATCTTTGAAGAGAGTAGGCCAATAAAAACCAGATTGTAGTACCTTGTGTGCAGTTCTATCTCCAGCGTGGTGTCCTCCATAAGATTCAGAGTGACACTTGCGTAGGATTTGTTCCTGTTCATGCTTAGGCACACAACGTCTAATAATACCATCTACTCCTTCTTTATAAAGGTGTGGATTATCCCAGAAGTAATGTCTTAAATCATAAAAGAACTTTTTCTTTTGCTGGTATGTGAAACTAGGCGGTATATATTTAGCAACAATGTAATTAGCATAATCAGCATACCAAGGAGCAGTACGAGAAGCATTGACAACCGCTAATTGTTCATCAGGAAAAATATCATTAATAGGCAGTGGGTCATCAAGAACATTCTCTAACCTAGACAAGTTGTCAGCAACGAGGTTCTCAGCTCCCTTTCTATCAATAATATGCAAGTCAAATTCTTGGAGCAAGAGAACCCATCTAATGAGTCTAGGCTTAGCATCTTTCTTTTCCATAAGATATTTAATAGCATCATGATCAGTGTGAATAGTAACTTTGGAATCAACAATATAAGGTCTAAACTTATCACATGCAAACACAACTGCTAAGAACTCTTTTTCAGTAGTAGCATAATTTCTCGGGGCAGTATTGATGGAGTCATGTACCTAGGGTAGGGTCACAGACCTGATCTAAATACCCTGCCCAAGGACACCCTTAGAAGAGGTCACCTTCCAGTCGAGCAACGAGGGATTCACTCGACTGACTTGAAGGACTCGACCACGAAGACTCACTCGACTACCAGGAGGTCAAAAGGCACTCTGCACTGCAACGGCCTGTAGTTAAGTAGACTTTATGATAGTTAAGACACTTTATGTGGGACGTTACCAGTAACGCCCCGGACTAAATACACCTTAAACCCTTCATTACGTGGGCTGGCTGGGGTCCTGGTGCACTCTATATAAGCCACCCCCCTCCACAGGCAGAAGGGTTCGGCACCCTGTAACTCATATACACATAATCCACTCGACCGCCTCTGGGCTCCGAGACGTAGGGCTTTTACTTCCTCCGAGAAGGGCCTAAACTCATACATCTCTTGTGTTTAAAACCTCTCCATAGCTAGAACCTTGCCTCTCCATACCTACCCCCCACTCTACTATCAGACATAGAACCACGACAGTTGGAGCCCACCGTGGGGCAGGTGTTTTAGCAATTTTGTGGAGAAGTTGCGATTCTTCCGAGTACTTTCATCATGGTGGCTGCTGGAGTTTTGGTTGAAGGTCGAGAGATCCGTCTCAGCACTCTCACCTTCATCGCCGACGACTCCGCCTGGCTCCAGGAGGCTCCACTTGACGTTGATGCGCTCCCCGTCCGCGGTGCGACGCATTTTCGCGCATGTGTCCGCGGCGTTCTGCTGCGGCAACCGTCGACCCCGTATCGGTCGACTCCCCCATCGGCCACCCTCCCAGTCTTCCGCCGGCGCAAGCGCTCGGGCCGGTCGAGGCTTCAGCGGTGGGTGAGGCATGCGGTGGCTCGCCAGACGGCCACCACCCAAGTTGCGGCAATCAAGCCCGACGAATCTCTCTACGGCCTGTTTGATCTGTCGACTGGCTCCGTAGAGACCGCATCCGAGTGCGATAGTAGTGATCCAGCGGCGGAAATCCTGATGGTCGACGGACCCTGCAGTCCCCCTGGCTTCGCCCGTGATGGTGGAGCAGGCGACGGAGGCGACCCCGCACGAGACCACGAAGAGTACCATCCCGAGCCACTCGACTCTCTGCAAAGAGAGGAACTTCGCCGCAGGAACGTGGATGCCCTGCGTACTCCCATCGCAGGAGAAACCCCCGAGGCTCGCGCCTTGGAGGAGGCACGTTTGGCCAATTTGGCCGAACGCACTCGACTGGAGAATCTTCAACGAGCACTCGACGAGCGCGCGCGGCAATGAGTTCCCGACACCAGTCGACGTCAACTCTTCCCGCCGACTCAGGTATATCGAACCCCAATCCAGAATTTAGCAGCTGCGACCCGTATAGCAGAGTCCATCCAGCCCTCTCAGTCGGAAGCTGGCAGAGGCTTGATGCAGATCAGGGATCTGCTCCGCGCAGCAGGAGATCAGAATTCGGCCGTGTCGCAGTCGCGCAACAGAATTCACAGTCGATCCATCGCTGCGAATACGGTTCAGTCGGCTCACAGCCCCAGATCGCCTCCGCGGCGTGAAGGGCGCGAGAATCGGCGAGACCAATATGGTGACCGACTCGACCGAGATGATAGGCGTCGAGTGCCCAATTCCCCTCCGAGGGGTGGGTCTTACACTCCTCGGCAGCAAGATGACAGGCGTCAGCCCAGTACGGGGCGAAGAGTTCCAGTCGACCCCCAAGAACCAGGCTTCGACGCGCGATCCATTATCATGCAAGGTTTGGTCGACCGGAACAGAGCCCATCGAGGTGGACTCGACAGAGATGCGCCGACAAGCAGTCGAGTGCATGTTTCTGGTCCTGAATGTTTCAGCAGAGCTATCAGATCCGCAGTTATCCCTCCCAATTTCAGGTTGGCAACAGGAGTCAGCAAGTTCACTAGCGAGTCTAAGCCTGAAACTTGGCTTGAGGACTACCGAGTGGCGGTTCAGATTGGTGGTGGGAACGATGAGGTGGCCATGAAGCATTTGCCCCTCATGCTGGAAGGTTCTGCTAGGGCATGGTTGACTCAATTACCTCCTAGCAGCATTTACACTTGGGAAGATCTGTCCCGAGTGTTCATTAGAACGTTTGAAGGAACTTGCAAGCGACCGGCTGGACTGACGGAGTTGCAAGTCTGCGTGCAGAAGACCAATGAGACTCTCAGAGAGTATATTCAGAGATGGATAACTTTGCACCATACTGTGGAGAATGTGTCTGATCATCAGGCAGTCTGCGCCTTTAAGGATGGTGTCAAGAACAGAGAATTAAGTATGAAATTTGGTTGAACCGGTGACATGACCTTGAGTCGGATGATGGAGATTGCTACCAAGTACGCCAAAAGCGAAGAAGAAGACCGACTCCGAAGCGGAAAGCACAAGCCGAGTCAGTCGGAAAAGGGAAACAACAGTCGAAAACAGAAGCGGAAGGCTGAACCAGCAGCTCCTGGAGAGGCTCTGGCCGTGACTCAGGGAAAGTTTAAAGGGAAACCAAAAGGATCCTGGAACCCTAAGAAGGTGAAGGATAAAGAAGGGAACGACGTGATGGATATGCCGTGTCACATCCACACGAAGAAAGACGAAGAGGGGAATATCATCTACCCAAAGCATACCACTCGCCAATGTCGACTCCTGATCCAGCAGTTTCAGGGAAAACAGTCTAATAACAAGGAGAAGGAGTCGGACAAGGCCGAAGACAAGGAGGACAGTGAGGAAGGATATCCACATATCAACTCCACTCTGATGATCTTTGCAGATGTGGAAAGCAAGAGTCGATTGAAAGTTATTAACCGTGAGGTGAACATGGTTTCCCCAGCGAAAGCAAATTATCTGAAATGGTCCCAAACACCCATCACCTTCGACCAATCAGATCACCCGACTCATATTGCCACCCCTGGGAGGCAAGCTTTGGTGGTCGATCCAGTTGTTGAAGGCACTCGACTGACAAAAGTGCTGATGGACGGTGGTAGTGGGCTGAATTTGTTATATGCAGACACGCTGAAAGGAATGGGCATTCCGATGTCCCAACTGAGCACCAGTAACATGAGCTTTCATGGAGTTATACCAGGGAAGAAAGCCGAGTCACTCGGCCAAATAGCTCTGGACGTGGTGTTTGGTGATTTGAAACATTTTCGCAAAGAGAAGTTGACGTTCGAGGTCGTGGATTTTCAGAGTGCATATCATGCCATTTTGGGGAGACCAGCTTATGCACAGTTCATGGCTCGACCATGTTACGTGTACCTCAAATTGAAGATGCCCGGCCCCAAAGGAGTGATCACTGTCACCGGTGATCGGGAAAAGGCAGAAGAGTGCTTTCAGAAAGGCTCAAAGATTGCTGATTCCCAGGTGACAGCGGTCGAGTTTGAAGAATACAAGCAAAACGCAGATCCGAGTGACTTGCTGCGATCCAAGAAACCCGCCACAGAGTCTGCATTCCAGTCGTCCGGTGAAACGAAGCCTGTTCACATTCACCCGACCGACCCCGATGCAGCTCCGACCCACATCTCCACAACACTCGACCCGAAATAGGAAGAAGCGCTCATCCAGTTCCTCCGTGAGAACTGGGACATTTTTCCATGGAAGCCCGCTGACATGCCAGGTGTTCCCCGGGGGACTGGCTGAGCATCGCCTAAGAGTCGACTCATCTGCAAAACCAGTCAAAGAGCATCTTCGGCGGTCTGCCATCCAGAAGAGAAAAGCCATTGGTGAGGAACTGGCTCGACTGTTGGCGGCAGGACTTATCCGAGAGATATACCACTCCGAGTGGCTCGCTAATGTCGTCATGGTTCCTAAGAAGGACAAATCACTCCGAATGTGTATTGATTTCAAGCACATCAACCGGGCCTGCCCGAAAGATCATTTTCCTCTCCCTCGCATAGATCAAATTGTTGACTCGACCGCGGGATGCGAGAGACTGTCTTTTCTGGACGCCTACTCCGGGTACCACCAGATCCATCTGTACGGACCCGACGAGGTAAAAACAGCTTTCATCACTCCATTCGGGTGCTTCTGCTATATCACCATGCCATTCGGCCTCAAGAATGCCGGAGCCACATTTATGCGAATGATTCAGAAGTGTCTACTCACTCAAATCAGTCGGAATGTGGAAGCGTATATGGATGATATCGTCGTCAAGTCACGAAAAGGTTCCGACCTGCTCGCTGACCTCGCCGAAACATTTGCCAACCTCAGAAGGTATGATATCAAGCTCAATCCATCAAAGTGCACATTCGGAGTTCCTGGTGGCAAGTTACTCAGTTTTCTCGTTTCCGAACGAGGAATCGACGCTAATCCAGAGAAGATTGGCACTATTCTCCGAATGAAATGCCCTGTGCGAGTGCACGATGTCCAGAAGCTTACTGGATGCTTGGCCGCATTAAGTCGATTCATCTCATGACTCGGTGAAAAGGCATTGCCTCTTTACCGACTGATGAAGAAGGCAGACAAGTTCGAGTGGACTCCAGAAGCTGATGCAGCGTTTGCCGAGCTAAAAGCTCTGCTCTCCACCCAGTCGGTGCTTGCTGCTCCAATCAGCAAAGAGCCTCTGTTGCTCTATATCGCAGCCACAGGACAAGTCGTCAGTACTGTGCTTACGGTCGAGCGGGAAGAATAAGGAAAAGCTCTCAAAGTTCAGCGCCCAGTGTATTATTTGTCTGAAGTCTTGACTCCATCCAAGCAGAGATATCCTCATTATCAGAAGCTTGTGTATGGAATATACATGACCACAAAGAAGGTTGCTCATTATTTCTCTGATCATTCCATCACAGTCGTCAGCGACGCTCCACTATCAGAGATTTTGCATAACAGAGATGCAACTGGTCGAGTGGCTAAATGGGCGATTGAACTTCTTCCCCTTGATATCAAGTTTGAGGAAAAGAAAGCCATTAAGTCTCAGGCAATAGCAGATTTCCTCGCCGAGTGGATTGAACAGCAGCAGCCGACTGAAGTTCACTCGGAGCATTGGACCATGTTCTTTGATGGCTATAAGATGTTGAATGGTTCCGGTGCTGGGGTTGTCCTGGTTTCCCCCAGAGGAGATAAGCTCGGATATGTGCTCCAGATTCACTTTGATTCCTCCAACAATGAGGCAGAATATGAGGCCCTCTTATATGGGTTACGCATGGCCATTTCACTCGGCGTCCGTCGCCTGATGGTTTATGGCGACTCGGATTTAGTGGTCAACCAAGTGATGAAGGAGTGGGACGTGAGAAGCCCAGCCATGACTGGATACTGCAGTGCAGTGAGGAAGCTGGAAAAGAAGTTCGAGGGGTTGGAGCTCCATCATATACCCCGACTGAAAAATCAAGCAGCTGATGATCTAGCAAAGATAGGTTCCAAGAGAGAAGCCATTCCGAGTGGTGTGTTCTTGGAGCATATACACACTCCGTCAGTCAAAGAAGATCCTTTCACCGAAGAAGCTCCACAGCCCAAGAGTGCCACAGATCCGACTGAGGTTGAAGTCCCAGCGGTGGTCGACTTGATCATGGAGGTCTTGGTGGTCATTCCCGACTGGACAGTTCCATATATCGCGTATATCCTGAGAAAAGAGCTTCCGGAGGATGAGGAAGAGGCTCGACAGATCGTCCGTCGATCTAAGGCCTTTACCGTAATCAAAGGACAATTATACAGAGAAAGCGCGATTGGAGTTGGTCAGAAGTACATAACACCAGAAGAAGGTCGACTCATCCTCAATGATATCCACTCGGGGACCTGTGACCATCATGCGTCCTCTCGGACCATCGTGGCCAAAGCATACCGAGCCGGATTTTACTGGCCAAAGGCGAATGAGATGGCAAAGGAGATAGTGGATAAGTGCGAGGGATGTCAGTTCTACTCGAATATGTCGCACAAGCCTGCATCAGCCCTGAAGACCATTCCACTCGTCTGGCCTTTCGCAGTATGGGGGTTGGACATGGTCGTTCCTTTGAGGACAGGGCGAAGTGGCTTCACGCATGTACTGGTGGCAGTCGACAAGTTCACCAAGTGGATCGAGGCTAAACCAATCAAGAACCTTGACGCCGGTGCTGCTGTTAGCTTCATCAGAGAACTAATATTCAGATATGGAGTCCCGCACAGCATCATTACGGATAACGGGTCGAACTTTGACTCGGAGGAATCCAGAGATTTCTGTAACTCTCAAGGCACACGAGTCGACTATGCTTCAGTCGCTCATCCGCAGTCGAACTGACAAGCAGAGCGAGCCAATGGCCTGATTCTCAAGGGACTAAAACCCCGACTGATGCGTGATCTCAAGCATGCAGCTGGAGCTTGGGTCGACGAACTTCCCTCGGTGCTTTGGGGACTGAGGACCACACCTAATCGGTCGACCGGAAGAACTCCATTCTTCTTGGTCTACGGAGCTGAAGCAGTCTTGCCGAGTGATCTTCTCCACAATGCTCCTCGAGTTGAAATCTACAACGAGGCAGAAGTTGAACAAGCGCGGCAGGACGCAGTCGACCTTTTAGAGGAAGAAAGGGAGATGGCTCTGATCCGGTCGACCATCTACCAACAAGATTTGCGTCGTTTCCACGCCAGAAATGTGAGAGGTCGAGCCTTCCAAGAAGGAGATTTAGTTCTCCGAGTGGATTAGAAGAAACAACACAAGCTTGCTCCTTCTTGGGAAGGACCCTTCATCGTCACCAAAGTTCTCCACAACGGGGCGTACCGTCTCTACAACGTCGAGCATAATATCGACGAGCCCCGAGCTTGGAACGCGGAACTACTCCACCCATTTTACACTTAAGTTTTATCACTCGGATGAGTTGCAATAAAGTACTTCTGTAGTTCATGGACCTTAAAATAATAGTGTCATAGTTCCTCCATAATTTTTGTCACTTTTTATTTTGTCCAATGAAATTTCCCCCCAGTGGGTGACTTAGCCGCGAATCCGTTTCGCCTAAGTTTGTAAAAAATCCTACCGAGTGGTGAGCCAGACTCCCACTCGGAGGCTTAGCTGCGAATCCGTTTCGCCTAAGTTATCGAAAATCCTACCGAGTGAAGAGCAAACCTCTCACTCGGGGGCTTAGCTGCAGCCCAGTGCTCGCCTAAGATATAAAAACCCTACCGAGTGAAGAGCAAACCTCTCACTCGGGGGCTTAGCTGCAGCCCAGTGCTCGCCTAAGTTATCAAAAATCCTACCGAGTGAAGAGCAAACCTCTCACTCGGGGGCTTAGCTGCAGCCCAGTGCTCGCCTAAGTTATCAAAAATCCTACCGAGTGAAGAGCAAACCTCTCACTCGGGGGCTTAGCTGCAGCCCAGTGCTCGCCTAAGATATAAAAAC
>NC_041391.1:19502895-19515473 GCF_002162155.2 Triticum dicoccoides
AGCAAACCTCTCACTCGGGGGCTTAGCTGCAGTCCAAGTCCTCGCCTAAGTTATGAAAATCCTACCGAGTGATAAGCCAGACTTCCACTCGGAGGCTTAGCTGCAGCCCAGTGCTCGCCTAAGTTATCAAAAATCCTACCGAGTGAAGAGCAAACCTCTCACTCGGAGGCTTAGCTGCAGTCCAAGTACTCGCCTAAGTTATCGAAATCCTACCGAGTGAAGAGCAAACCTCTCACTCGGGGGCTTAGCTGCAGCCCAGTGCTCGCCTAAGATATAAAAACCCTACCGAGTGAAGAGCAAACCTCTCACTCCGGGGCTTAGCTGCAGCCCAGCGCTCACCTAAGTGGACTAAGGAATAAGTCGATTGCAGTAAGCGCCCTGCTTTGAACCTGCAAAAGACATTTCGAGCCAAAAGCAATCATATTCAAACGACAAATTCAAGTTCGGATCGATACCTAAAGGAACCGAAAGTGCTCAGGCGCTAAGCCCGTTAAGGTTTATCGGTTACAACTCCACTCAGCATACCGAGGCAAATTTAAAGCGTCGAGCTTAGAAGAAGTTTTTTACCCCTCCTGTGGAGGGCTGGAAGGTGCAACAAACTCATCAAGATCAATCCCATCTGCGATCCGAGTGGCAGCCGCAAGGAAAGTTTCCATAAAGGACCCGAGGTCGTGTTTCTTGGTGTTGGCCACCCGGAGGGCCTCCAGCTTGTCTTCTCGCGCATCTTTCCAGTGAACTCGGGCCAGACACAGAGCAACATCTGCACCGCACCGAGCCGAGGATTTTTTCCATTCCTGCACTCGACGAGGGATCGTGTTCAAGCGAGCCATCAGCGACTCGAGGACATTCTGAAGGGTCTCCCCGGGCCAGAGCGTCGAGTCGATGCGAGATGTGGCGACCTTCAGCCTTGCAAGATAGTCCACGACAGCTGCAACACGGGACTCCAGTCGGAAAACATTCATGGCAGCTTCGTCGTCCATCGGAGAATTGACGGGGTCAAGGTTTGGTTCCAGCCGGCTAGTTTCTTCTTCAAAGTTTTGACAAAATTCTGCAAGGACGATCACCGAGTCAAGGCAATGGTCGAATGGAAAAACCACGGTTGGAAATGATCGCCGAGCATAGAGATTTACCTTCAAGCATAAGAAACAGCTTCTTGGCAAGACCATTCAGGAAGGCCTCCAGATCTTTTTTCTTCCCAAGAGCAGCTTTCAGATTGGCATTTTCTTGCTCAAGCTTGGCGACTGAAGCTAACTTCTCGTCAACAAGCTTGACCTTCTCAGCTAGTTCAAGGTCCTTCTTCCGTTGGGCCTCCCTCACCTTACCTGCAAGTTACAGCAAGATCAGATTTTGAAACAAATGAAGGGAAAAAGCAGTCGTCAAGGTCTCACCAAACATACCTTCGGTCTCCTCCTTTGCCTTCGTCAGTTTCTCCTGAACCAGCTTCAAATTCAGCTCGAGCTGAACGTGCTTATTTTCCAGCTCAGAATAGCGAGCCACAAGATCACAGGAGTTCTGCGAAGAACCAATCGACTAAATGTCAAATATAGTTCACTTCCGAGTGGAAAAGGAAAAATCACGCGTTTCTAAGACTACAACCGAATTCAAGCATTCGACCGTAGTCTCGGGGACTACACCCAGTGGGTGCACTCAGCATGCCCCCACTAATCCTGTTGAAAATAGAGTCGACCAGTCGACCTCAAAAAAAACAGGGAGATGTATTCTTTAAGACTGTAATCGACTGCAAGCAGTCGACCACAGTCTCGGGGACTACACCCAGTGGGTGCACTCAGCGTGCCCCCACCGGCTTGCGAAATCCAGTCGACATAGTCGAATGACGGAAAGATTGAAATTATAAAGCCTAAGGCCGACTGCCAGCAGTCGACCTTAGCCTTGGGGACTACACCCAGTGGGTGCACTCAGCGTGCCCCCACTAATCCTATTGAAGACAGAGTCGACCAGTCGACCCGTTTGCGAAATCCAGTCGCCATAGTCGAATGACAGAATGATTGAAATTATAAAGCCTAAGGCCGACTGCCAGCAGTCGACCTTAGCCTTGGGGACTACACCCAGCGGGTGCACTCAGCGTGCCCCCGCTAACACGGAGTTTAAATCGACACACCCAGTGGGTGACTACTATAAATTCTGGAAAGGAAAAGTTTTTGGTAGCATATCCTAGCAGAACAAACGGTGGTCGACTGACCTGAACATTGCTTTGGAGGGCAGAACTGGCGTCGTAAGCTGCCTGGCTCGCATCCCGGATGGTCTTCATGATTCCTACCTGGCGTATCGCCTCCTTCGCCGCGCCAGCTTGGTCCTCTGGGATGCAGTGCGTTGTGAAGAGGGAGGGTTGCGGAGCACTCGTCAGCAGATCTGTGAAGGACACAGTGTGTCGAGTGGTGTTCTCCTCCTCCGCGACCAGAGTCTCAGGCACCGTCACATCCTGGGTCACCCTGCTGGCAGACGCTTTCCTACTCCTTCTGTGTTTCAGCGGTTCCTCATCTTCATCATCATCAGGGAGAGTGATTACAACATTGGATGGAGCTACAAAAAAGAATCAGAATTAGAGATCATGAGTCAGTCGACTAAAAATGGCGTTAAAAGTATAGTACCTGGTTTTGAGGTTGCTGCGTCCTCCATCTCATGGTCATCAGCCCGGGCTGAGGTCTCAGAAGTAGCAGCACTGCAACTCCAAAGAATCAGTCGACTAACTCCAGCGCCAACCAGAGACAAAGTTCACACAAAACAAGAAGACTTAAGCAACATGATTACCCTGATATGGTGGGGATAGACACCTTCAGCTTCGGCAGGTGCTTGGTCGGCTTCGACGGGGCCGCCCTGGGCTGCTTCGGCGCCTTTTCAGTCGGCACTGGAGAGGTGGTCCGAGGGTGCTTGGTCGACTGCGTAACAGTCGCAACCCCCTCGCCGCGTTCGGTCGCAGGGTCATGGATAAGTTTCGACTGCCTTTCCGAGCGCGGTGGTGCGACCTCCTCCTCCTCTTCCTCGTCCTCATCGTCGTCATCATCATCGTCATCGTCATCATCATCGGCCTCAGCAGCGTCCGAGTCCCACTCCTCCTCCTGGCTCTCGCCCCCGCTCGCTTGTCCCTCCTCAGTCGGAGCCTGCGCTCCGTTGGGCATCGAGTACAGTTTGGTGAGGGCCTGATAAACAACAAGACAAAGGTCAGTCGACCGATCGGCAGAGAAAACAGAAATAAATACGACAAAAATACAATGGGAAGTGGAGCAGACATACCTTGTTTGGGTCACTGTGGCAGTCGAGTGGAGGAATCCTTCTGGCTCCGCGAGGGTTATCCTTGTTCCCAGTAACAGCGGCCATCCACCTTTCCAGAGTGGCATCGTCGACTGTTTCTGGGTTGACCCGAGTCACGTCCTCAGTCCCACAGTACAACCACATGCAATGGCTCCGGAACTGAAGAGGCTGGATTCGGCGCCTAAGGAAAACTTCCAGGAGATCCATACCCGTCACTCCCTCCCGAACCAACTGAACTACTCGCTCCATCAGCATCTTCACGTCAGCTTTCTCCTCCGGAATCAGCTTCAGGGAGGAGGGCTTGTTCACTCGGTCCATGGTAAATGGAGGGAGCCCACTCGACTTCCCCGGTGTCGACTCATCCTAGCAGTAGAACCAGGTCGACTGCCAGCCTCTGACTGACTCGGGAAATGTCATGGCTGGGAAGGTGCTCTTGTTTCTCACCTGGATCCCCAGACCTCCACACATCTGGACCACTCGGGTTCTTTCGTCGCCTGGACTAGCCTTCTTCATAGTTTGAGAGCGACATGTGAATATGTGCTTGAACAAGCCCAAGTGCGGTCGACAGCCCAGAAAACTCTCGCACATGGACACAAACGCGGCAAGATAGGCGATAGAATTCGGGGTGAAGTGGTGGAGTTGCGCTCCAAAAAAGTTCAAGAAACCACGGAAGAAAATGCTGGGCGGCAAAGAGAATCCGCGGTCGACATGGGTAGCCAGAAGCACGCACTCACCCTCTTTCGGCTGGGGCTGCCACTCTTTCCCCGGAAGCCTTGCAGCTCCATGGGGGATCAGGCCCTCGTTGGCCATAGCGAGGAGATCCTTCTCCGTGATGGTCGACTGGATCCAATCTCCCTGGACCCAGCCTTTCGGCAGGCGGGATCTGGACGAAGACCCACCGCGGCTGGTGGATCTCCCCTTCGCCTTCTTCGTCGCCGACGCCTTCTTCGCGCGCTCCAGCGCCGCCGTCTTCTCCTTGACCATGGCTTCCGGCGGGGCGCGTGAGGAGAAGTGGTGCGGAGGCGAGAGCGAGCGCGTTGGGAGGAGACGAAGGAGGCAGAGAGAGAGAATGCTGAGGCACTGTTCAAAAAACCCTCGCCTGGGCATTTATAAGACCCCTTCCGAGTGGATGACAGGTGGACCCGGCAGATCTAATCATATCCTGGAACTGTTACGCGGGCGGGATACGTGGCGAAGATAGCGGCGCGGGGATCGAGGCGTCTATGTCCCGTCCCATCCGAACGCCGCGGTCCGCTCCGCTTCGCGCGTTCCCCCAAATTTCGCATCCCGCGGAATCCGCGAACGGCAGATCAGTCTGTCAGGCACGGGATTTCCTGCGATCCGTCGCTCGGAAATCGACGAAGCCCGAAAGATCACTCGACGAAAGAAAAGAATGGATCGAGTCGACTGAAGACAAGTTGCTCACTATCAACGAAGAGATTCTCTGGTTCAGAACAACGCACGACCAGTGTGCAAAGGTTAATCGGAAACAGCATCAACTCCTCCGTCACTCAAAGCCTCAATCCATTCGGGGGCTAATGATGGAGTCATGTACCTAGGGTAGGGTCACAGACCTGATCTAAATACCCTGCCCAAGGACACCCTTAGAAGAGGTCACCTTCCAGTCGACCAACGAGGGATTCACTCGACTGACTTGAAGGACTCGACCACGAAGACTCACTCGACTACCAGGAGGTCAAAAGGCACTCTGCACTGCAACGGCCTGTAGTTAAGTAGACTTTATGATAGTTAAGACACTTTATGTGGGACGTTACCAGTAATGCCCCGGACTAAATACACCTTAAACCCTTCATTACGTGGGCTGGCTGGGGTCCTGGCGCACTCTATATAAGCCACCCCCCTCCACAGGGAGAAGGGTTCGGCACCCTGTAACTCATATACACATAATCCACTCGACCGCCTCTGGGCTCCGAGACGTAGGGCTTTTACTTCCTCCGAGAAGGGCCTGAACTCGTACATCTCTTGTGTTTACAACCTCTCCATAGCTAGAACCTTGCCTCTCCATACCTACCCCCCACTCTACTGTCAGACTTAGAACCACGACAAGTATCAAGAGTCTTACTAGAATACTGGATAACATTCAATTTCTTATCGACTCTTTGCCCTAAAACAGCACCTACAGCATAATCACTAGCATCACACATAATTTCAAAAGGTAAATTCCAATCAGGTGGCTGAACAATAGGTGCAGTGATCAAAGCTTTCTTAAGTGTTTCAAATGCTTCTGCACAATCATCATCAAAGACAAAAGGAATATCTCTTTACAATAAATTAGTCAGAGGCCTAGAGATTTTAGAGAAGTCCTTAATGAACCTCCTATAAAAGCCGACATGACCAAGAAAACTTCTTATACCTTTTATGTCCTTGGGACATGACATCTTTTCAATAGCATCAACTTTGGCTTTATTAAATTCAATACCTCTCTCGGAGATCTTGTGCCCCAAGACAATGCCTTCATTAACCATAAAGTGACACTTTTCCCAATTCAGGACGAGACTAGTGTCTTCGCATCTCTACAAAACTCGATCAAGGTTGCTCAAACAATCATCAAAAGAGGATCCATAGACGGAGAAGTCATCCATGAATACCTCACAAATCTTTTAAAAAAACAGAAAATATAGCCATCATGCATCTTTGAAAGGTAGCAGGTGCATTACATAAACCAAAAGGCATACATCTATAAGCAAAAGTACCAAAAGTGCAAGTAAAAGTAGTTTTAGATTGATCCTTCACGGACACAGGTATTTGAGAGAAGCCAGAATAACCATCTAGAAAGCAAAAATGGGTGTGTTTGGATAGCCTTTCTAGCATTTGATCAATAAAAGGTAAAGGGTAATGATCTTTCATAGTAGCTTTATTTAACTTACGGAAATCAATTACCATCCTATAGCCTGTAATAATTCTTTGCGGGATCAATTCATCTTTATCATTAGGAACAACGGTAATACCTCCCTTTTTAGGGACACAATGGATAGGGCTTACCCATTCACTATCAGCAACGGGATAAATAATACCTGCCTCAAGGAGTTTTAGAATCTCCTTTCTCACCACTTCCTTCATTTTGGGGTTTAATCGTCTTTGAGGATCTCTAACTGGTTTGCCATCTTTCTCCACGGAAATTTTGTGTTGACATAATGTGGGACTAATGCCCTTACACTAGTAGAAAAAGGGTCGAATGTGAGACACATTAGTCCCGGTTTGTAACAGAACCGGCACTAATGTGTCCATTAGTGCCGGTTCCAACGGCTAGCCGAGAGGAGCTCTTTAGTACCGGTTCGTGGCAAACCTTTAGCACCGGTTCATGCCACGAACCGGTACTAATGACAGTGGTGGCAGGATGTTGTCAGAGTGGGGCCCTTCCAGCACCTTTAATACCGGTTTGTGGCACAAACCGGTACTAAAGGTCGTCCTATATAAATCCTTTGTCCACCCGCACTCTGTTCTTCCCCCTTTCCCCTCTCCCTCTCTTTTGTTCTTCCCTTCTTCCTCTCGAGTTCATCACAAAATTTGCCCCAAATTTGTCAAGATTTGCAGGCCCTCATCCATTCAAATGATCACCAAGGTTAGCAACTTTGTCCTTTCATCTCTCATTGCTAGATTAGCTCTTGCATTGGTTTATATAGTGATTAATTGTGGGTTTTAGTAATTTGGGAGGAATTATATGTGGTAGTATTTGATTTATATGCAATTTGAGGTCAAAATAACACTTAGTTTGCATATGTAGGTGTGGTTTACTTAGTGCCTTCTAAATCTCCGTCGTAACCACCGTCGATCGCCCGCACCGTCCCATCGGTGCCACCACCTTGTGGTGAGCCTCTTGTTCATGAAATTTTATATAAAAAATGATGTTTGTGTGATTTGGATATATAGTTACTCATATAATAATTATCTTACCCGTACGTTGTTTGTTATACATAGTGCCATGGTTTTGATATCCGTCCCCGTCGGCCCTCGTCCTTGTTATGATTCGGATGTGGTATATTCTCTTTTAAAACTATTTGTTGCATTTCGTGTTTATGACAAATTATGCCCATCAAGTTGACATAGATATTTTTATCTAGGAGGTATGTGAACCGGAAATTCCAACCGACCCTATTGTCGAGAGGTTAAATTTAGTTGAAAGAGAAAACGAGTACTTGAAAGAAAAATTGAAAAGAATTGAGGGGGAGAAGCTGGAATTGGAGTTGCATGTTGCCGATGTCGTCGATGATCACAAGATCAAGATGGAGAAAATGCGCTTGAAGATTAGAAAGATTAGAAAATATGCCATCGATAGTGAGGCTTGGTATCATTATGCTGTTGGATCAATTGTTACCTTAGTTGCAATCTTGATCGCATTTGTTGTTGCATTTAAATGCTTTAGCTAGAGAGTTATTTGTTTGTTGCATTTAAGTGTTGTATGAACTTTATGTATGAACTTGTATTAATTTGGTCTATTCGGTGTTGTGTAATGAAGATGAGCCGGCAATGGATGTATGATGACCGATGCTCTCCCCAGTTCGTTGAGGGCGTGCGTACTTTTCTGCTTGCGGCTGAGGCAAACAAGCAGGCAAATGGTTTTATGCCTTGTCCATGTGCTGGCTGTAAGAATGATCGCAATTACTCTACGTCAAGAACCATTCACGTCCACCTGTTTGAGTCTGGTTTCATGCCCCACTATAATGTTTGGACCAAGCATGGAGAAAGAGGGGTTATGATGGAAGACAATGAAGAAGAAGAGGACGACGACAGCTATCCTGGCCATGGGTTCCCTGAATACGATGATACAACAATGGGGGAAGAAGCTGAGCCGGTAATTTAGGAAGAAGCTGAGCCGGCAATGTGGGAAGAAGCTGAAGAAGAGGCATCAGATGAGCCCATTGATGATCTAGGTCGGGCCACTGCCAATGCAAAGAGAAACTGCGCAAGTGATTTGGAGAAGAAGAAGTTGCAGCGCATGTTAGAGGATCACAAAAAATTATTGTATCCAAATTGCGTAGGTGACAAGAAAAAGCTGGGCACCACACTGGAATTGCTGCAATGGAAGGCAGAGAATGGTGTATCTGACAAGGGATTTGGAAAGTTGCTGGTAATGATAAAGGATATGCTTCCAAAGGACAATGAATTGCCCGAGAGTACGTACGAAGCAAAGAAGGCTGTCTGCCCTCTAGGGTTAGAGCTGCAGAAGATACATGCATGCCCTAATGATTGCATCCTCTACCGCAGTGAGTACGAGGATTTGAACGCTTGCCCGGTATGTGGTGCATTGCACTATAAGATCAGCCGCGATGAGCATGGTGATGTCGAGGGCGAGCGCCCCAGGAAGAAGATTCCTACCAAGGTGATGTGGTATTCTCCTATAATACCATGGTTGAAACGTTTGTTCCAAAACAAAGAGCATGCCAAGGTGATGCGATGGCACAGAGAAGACTGTAAGAAAGACGGAAAGTTGAGAGTACCCGCTGACGGGTCGCAGTGGAGAAAAATCGAAAGAAAGTACGGGAAGGAGTTTGCAGATGACGCAAGGAGCGTATGGTTTGGTCTAATCGCAGATGGCATTAATCCTTTTGGGGAGCAGAGCAGCAACCATAGCACCTGTCCTGTGACTCTATGTTTGTATAACCTTCCTCCTTGGTTGTGCATGAAGCGGAAGTTCATTATGATGCCAGTGCTCATCCAAGGCCCTAAGCAACCCAGCAACGACATTGATGTGTACCTAAGGCCATTAGTTGAAGAACTCTTACAACTGTGGAATGGAACAGGTGTACGTGCGTGGGATGAGCACATGGGGGAAGAATTTGACCTAAAGGCGTTGCTGTTCGTGACCATCAATGATTGGCCTACTCTCAGTAACCTTTCAGGACAGACAAACAAGGGATACCGCGGATGCACGCACTGTTTGGATGATACCGACAGTATATATTTGAATAGTTGTAAGAAGAATGTGTACCTAGGACATCGTCGATTTCTTCCGAGCAGGCATCCCGTAAGAAAGAAAGGCAAGCACTTCAAAGGTGAGGCGGATCACCGGACGAAGCCTCCCCACCGTACTGGTGTTGATGTACATGATATGGTCAAGGATTTGAAGGTGATATTTGGAAAGGGTCCTGGCGGACAACCTGTTCCAAAGGACGATGACGGACGCGCACCCATGTGGAAGAAGAAATCTATATTTTGGGACCTTCCATATTGGAAATACCTAGAGGTCCGCTCCGCAATCGACGTGATGCACGTGACGAAGAATCTTTGCGTGACCCTGCTTGGCTTCTTGGGCGTGTATGGGAAGACAAAAGATACACCTGAGGCACGGGAGGACCAGCAACATATGCACAGAGAAGACGGCATACATCAGGGTCATGCAAGCTACGCTCTTACCAAAGAAGAGAAGGAAATCTTCTTTGAATGCCTGCTCAGTATTAAGGTACCGTCTGGCTTCTCGTCGAATATAAAGGGAATAGTAAACATGGCAAAGAAAAAGTTCCAGAACCTAAAGTCTCATGACTGCCACGTGATTATGACGCAACTGCTTCCGGTTGCATTGAGGGGGCTTCTACCGGAAAACGTTCGATTAGCCATTGTGAAGCTATGTGCATTTCTCAATGCAATCTCTCAGAAGGTAATCGATCCAGAAATCATACCAAGGTTACAGAATGATTTGGTGCAATGTCTTGTCAGTTTCGAGTTGGTGTTCCCACCATCCTTCTTCAACTTCATGACGCACGTCCTAGTTCACCTATGCGAAGAGATTAACGTTTTGGGTCGTGTATTTCTACACAATATGTTCCCCTTTGAGAGGTTCATGGGAGTCTTAAAGAAATATGTTCATAACCGTGCTAGGCCAGAAGGAAGCATCTCCAAGGGCCATCGAAATGAGGAGGTCATTGAGTTTTGTATTGACTTTATTCCTGACCTTAAGCCGATTGGTGTTCCTGAATCGCGACATAAGGGCAGACTGGATGGAAAAGGCACGCTAGGAGGGGAACAAATAATATGTATGGACGGACATTCTCTCACTGAAGCACACTACATAGTTCTACAGAATTCCGCCTTGGTGGCTCCGTATATGGATGAACACAAGAATTTGCTACGCTCCAAACGCCCGGAGCGGTCTAATGACTGGATTACACATGAACAAACCAGGAGTTTCGCCAGCTGGTTGCAGACACGTACCATGCATGACACCTCTATTGAAGATGACCTGTACTTGCTGTCCTAGTTACCATCTTCGAATATAATGAATTTCAAAGGGTACGAGATAAATGGTAATACATTTTACACGATCGCCCAAGATAAGAAGAGCACCAACCAAAACAGTGGTGTCCGCTTTGATGCAGAAACCAAGACGGGAAAGGAAACATATTATGGTTATATACAGGACATATGGGAACTTGACTATCGACGTGGTTTAAAGGTCCCTTTGTTTCGGTGCAAATGGGTCAATATGACACGAGGCGGGGTAACGGAAGACCCGCAGTACGAAATGACAACAGTGGATCTCAACAATCTTGCGTATGCAGACGAACCATTCGTCCTAGCCAATGATGTGGCACAGGTTTTCTATTGGAAGGACATGTCTACCAAGCCAAGAAAAAGAAAAGATAAGGAAGCGAATGCATCGTACGATGAGCCAAAGCGGCACATAGTTCTTTCTGGGAAGAGAAACATCATGGGAGTGGATGACAAGAAAGACAAGTCAGAAGATTTTCCATGGTTACGGCGCAAAGGGACACACGCGAAGAAAAAGTTTCACACCCAAAGATCTGGGATGTGTTCGGCTTCACTAGCTATCATCACTTTCTTCTGTGTTTCGCACCGAGAGGGGAATCTCTGTAATAGTTAGGGTAGTTATGTGTTTTGGCATTTGAAACGCGAAGAAATTTTATGTGCAAACAAATTCACACTAATTTCAAATAATTCAAAATTTAAACTATTCAAATTTGAAAACTACGGGCACTAATAGAAAGTTTGTAATTTTTTTTACCTAAAGAGGCCGTGTCAGCCTCCGGTCAGGCTATGGCCCCACCATCACCATTTAGTGCCGGTTCGGACCACAAACCGGTACTAATGAGGTTGTGTCAGGTAAGGCTGGGGCCCCACGAGCACCTTTAGTACCGGTTCATGGATGAACATGACGTAAGCTGTTTTTTAGTCCCACCTCGCGAAGTGAGAGGGACTAGGAGCGGTTTATAAGCCCTGAGTGCAGAGACGATGAAGATGAGGATCAATGCTCACGTTGCTTAGCTTCAAGCCTTCTGGAATACGGTAGACTGCACGGAGCTATGCGCAGTGCAGTTTACACTATTCCGAAAGGCTTGAAGCAAATTAATGAGCATTGCACCTTTTTTTATTTTTAGTAACTTATTACAACTGTGGACTTCTTCTATTATGGCAAAAACTAATTGCACGTCCACATTTCTTTCTTTTAAGTTATAACTCCAGACTTTGACCATCAAGTTTTGTAGAAAAGAAAAAATAGCAGAAAACAAAGAAAAACTATAGCTGAAAAGAAAAAAATTATATAAAAAAACTACTCAAAAATAAATAGTAGAAAATAAATATAGTAGAAAAGAAAAAACTACTCAGAAATAAATAGAAGAAAAAATAAAGCAGAAAAGAAAAAAAATTATATTTGCTATTTTTCAATCGTTTACAAAATGACCGTGAAATTGAAAATCAGTACAAATGAACTCTGAAAATGTTGAATTTTGGCAAACTAGATGAAAAACTACTCACAAATAAATAGAAGAAAATAAATATGACAGAAAAAAAAACTATACAAAAAACTACGCAAAAATAAATAGAAGAAAATAAAGCAGAAAAGAAAAAAACTATAAGAAAAATTGGGGCGCTGCCCTGTGGGCCTGATAGGCCACAGTTGTGTAACTATAGGCCTTAAAGGCCCAACATACTCACAGGGCAGCACGCAGATTTTAGGCCCACAAGCCTGCTATACAGAGGAGTTCGAAGTGGTAGCCGCGGCTGGGTTTATAAACCAGTGCGTCTGCCCTTGGCCCGGCGAGGTGGGACTAAACTTTGGGGTGGCAACGCGAGGCCTTTAGTACCGGTTGGAGCCACCAACCGGTACTAAAGGGGGGGCCTTTAGTACCGGTTGGTGGCTCCAACCGGTACTAAAGGGGGTCGCTTCCCGCCGCTTGCGCTGGCCAAAACTGGCCTTTAGTACCGGTTGGTGGCTCCAACCGGAAGGTGCCTCCTATATAAACAACACTTGCGAAATTTTCATTCTCCTTCTGTTTCTTCCTTTGTTTCCGTCGTCTCCGTCGCCGTTGCCGCCCCCGTCCCCGTCGCCG
>NC_041391.1:19515795-19521162 GCF_002162155.2 Triticum dicoccoides
CCCCGCGTCGCCGCCCCCGGCCGTTGCCTCGTCGTCGCCTCGCCGTCGCCGTCGCCCCGCTGTGAGCTCTCCCCCTCTAACCCCTCTCCCTCACCCCCGGCGGCCACCATGCGCGCCGCCCCTCCCCGAGCCCATACACACACACACAAGCATGATGAACACACACACACACACATATGTATGAATTAGTTTAGATTATTTAGATTATTATTTTTTCACTATTATGTATGTATGAATGCATGTTAGATGGATATAATTAGTGTTTAATTAGTATGGAAATTTTTTATATAATGTTAGATGCTTAATTAGTATGAAATAGTATATAGATGCTTAATTTGTATGAAATAGTGTTTAATATGTTTTCTGTTTTAGTGTTAGATGCTTAATTAATTAGTATGAAATAGTATACAGATTTTTGAAATAGTAGAAATGTTAGAAATTTTAGTTATCAAAACACAATCATTAAAAAAATGTTACTTTTTGCGGGCATATAGCTAGTATTTGTTCTCGACGATGCCCGGCCCGCATCCTCGCCGTCGACCCGTCCGCGACGACGTCTAGCCGACCCATGTCCGGGACTGGGCTCCGCCAGGCTGGCACTGGGAGGTGCTGCCTGGAGGGGCGCGCCGCTTGATGAGGAACCCGGCCCCGGGTCCCGTCGTCGACCCTGATCTTGTTTGGTGGTGTTCGCGTGGGCCAGTTTCGGTGCGGAGGGACCCGACCCCGCCGGAGGTGGTACGTCGCCGTGTCAGGGAGGAGGACGAGCACATCCATCGCTACATGGTTGCGTTAGAGGGCGGCAGGTTCTCCAATACCTGGCAGTATCTTTTGGGATCTCACTTCAGCTATGATCGTGTGAGGGTTCCTTCTCTTTGGGTGTCCACCGCCCGCGCCGCTGGAACCGCGAGTGTCCTAGATTCTTCTGTAGTATTCGATCTTTAATTAGCTAGCCAGTGATGTACTATTCCATATTATATATTATTCGAGACGATGTATTCGAGATTATATCTATTATTCTAGATGAAGTATTCGAGATTATATCTATTATTCGAGACGATGTAATTTGAATTCTAAATTGTTTTATATTTCTTTTGAATTAGTTAAATAAAAGCTATGGCAGACAATACCGACAGAGAGGGAGAATAGACCATGTTCGATATGATACGCGGGCCAGATGATGATCAGAATGAAGAAGATTATGACGGCTCCGAATTTCTAAACAACACCGGAGAGGGTGATATGATATTCGATCGCGACGACCGAATTGATGAAGTCATGAACTACGATTATGACGATGACGAAGAACATGTTGATGCTGAAACAACAAAGACCGGCGAGGTATATATATTAATATAAGCAGGTATCTGGTGATCATCACAATTTTTAAATGACTTGAAGATATATTAACGAATCGATCTTTGTTCTTTCAGCCATCCGGATCGAGCAAATCTTCAGGCAAAAGGACGAAATGAGGCCCAAACAAAAAGTTGAAGGAGGACATAAAGTACAATCTCGAGGCAGTCAGACCTAATGGCGAACCATTAGCGCCTAAGAAGATTGCGGACAAGTTCGTTCATCAGTGCGGAGTTCTTGTGAAGGACCAACTCCCGATCTCCCTTCAAGAATGGAGAGAGCCAGCAAAATACAAAAGACAAAAAGGCAAAGAGGACACTGCTCCACGTCCAGATGTTACTTTTGTCGATAAGAATCAAAAAGATCTGCTTTGGGATACTCTCATGGAACATTTCACCCTACCAGATCATTTCACAGAAGCAGATGTGCAGAAAGTCAAGGACGCTGCTCTTAGGAACATGGCGGTTGCATTCAAGAACCACAAGAATCGTGAATGGCACAAGTACGTCAAAGGAGGAAGGAAGACTCCAGTATTCGAGGGAACACTAGAGAACCAACGTGCTCATTGAGACGATTTCGTGAAATTCAAGGATTCAGAATTAGCTAAGGAACGGTCGAGAATAAACAAGAAGAATGCCAGAAAAAGGATAAGTTCCATAAGCTGGGGCCAGGTGGCTATGCGGTGGCAATGCCTAAGTGGGATAAGTCTGAGAAAGAGATGGAGGATGCAGGTGCCACTCCAGTTACTAAGAGCTGCCCCCCCAGGGTCAGGACTTGGTTCTATGCGCATGGGGGGAGTTGGACCCGAAGACAGGCAATGTTTCGACGAGGGCAAGTCTGAAGCGAGCCGACGATGCGATACTTGTTGCAATAGAAGAGGCACGATCGAGGGTGTTCCAGCCCAACAGAGAGAACGACGAGCTTACGCGTGCCCTGGGAAATCCTGAACACCCGGGAAGAACATGAGGCAAGGGCGCTATTCCATGGTATGAGGGGTTTTCAGACTGGAACACCGACTACAGAACCCGTGCGAGAAAGAAGATTGCGGAGGAGAAGAAGAGGAAGATGGAGGAGGAGCAGAGGAAGCGGGACTATGAACGCCTTCAAGGCCTAGAAGCAAGTCAAGCGGAATTGGTAGTCAAATTCCAGCGGCAGCAGGAGCAGATCGACTCACTTACCCAGCAAAGGGGGTCTCAGCAGCTGCAGCAGCTAGCGAATGATCCAGCATTGGATAGCACCGCCCCATCCATGCCGAGAAGCAGCGTGGGTTCCGCCCCGGACGGCGCAATGCTGGGTAGATACCCTGTGGATGACATCACGGAGAACACTAGCTGTGAGCTACACATCAAAATGAAGAACATATCCATGAAGGTGGCGGACGCCGTTGCTTTTACAAATCCCCCCGAGGCAACCTTCCATTGCAACCCGATTCCAACGGGCTTTGCTCGTGTCTTGGTTGATGAGGTGGTGGACCCATATTCGGAGCTAGAGCTTGACATTCCTGGAGGTGACGACTAGCGCTTTCTCGGAGAGGCCAACCATCGTATCATCCTATGGAAAAAGGATTGAATCATCTTTCTAAGGCCACCGACACCGCGTCAGCCGACTCCTCGTCGAAGTCCGCCACCGAGTCATCAGTCTCCCGCTCCTGCAAGTCCACCAAGTCCGGCAAAGTGTCAGGCCACTCCTCCTCCAAGTCCGGCAAAGTGTCAGGCCACTCCTCCTCCAAGTCCGGCAAAGTGTCAGGCCACTCCTCCTCCTCCAAGTCCGCCACAGCGTCAGACGTCCACTCCTCCTCCAAGTCCGGCACAACGTCAGGCCACTCCTCCTCCAAGTCTGGCACAGCTTCAGGCGGCCACTCCTCCTCGTCCAACTCAGCCCCGTCAGCCGTCTCCGCCGCCTCAGCAATCGCAGAAGAGACACCCCGCAGCTATGGTGCGTAGCGGTACGAGTCGAGGTAGTATAGGAAGTACAAGCGGAGGAAAGCGATATAAATATGGTCCAAGCCTCACGCCTCTTCCGCAGAGGGCTTATTACAAGTCCGAGGAGGAAATCGCAGCCATATCGAAGGCCGAGGTGGAAGCCCATTTTGCACCGAAACCGCCACCGCCGCCAAGGGAGAAAGTGCCTGAGGAAACGATTGACCACTTCATTTGTATGGCTCAACCACCAGCTCCCAAGCCTATTGACACAGACTATGAGCGCCACATCAAGAAGTTAAATCGAGCACATCTACGTAAGGAGGCGAGCTCGGGATCGAGCAAACAAGAAGCGGCTGCCAAAAAATGCCGGAAAACCATTCCCCAGCTGGGAGAACAGGCGGCGCAATCGATCCCCTCGCTTGTTGTGCCAACAACACGTGACAGTACGCGCGCCCAATATTATTGTGGGCAAACAATTTACGTTCCTGAGGTGGGCAATGTGGTAATAACGAAGGAGCATATAATGCAGGCTGAAGTTCTCAAAATCACTGTTGGACAACTCCTCGAGATCGAGCCCATGCCTGTTCTTAGAGAGGATGAAATAAAACGGAAATATGTCCGGGGCCAACCTTTGGTCGAGCCAGACAAGGTCAAGAACCTCCCAACGAGAATGTATGAATTGCATCAATGGTACATGAACATTACCAAGATTTCAGATCGATTGTCCCTCATGGTGAATGTCAAGGAGGATCATTACTTCCATCAGAAAGCTCTGTCCGTTGAGTATTCTGAATTGTTTCAGTTATACAAAGTGATTTCTTTCTGTAATTTAAGTCTCAAGCTAGCTGTAGTGATCCTTTTGATCGTCAATCATTACTTGTAATTATCCTCACTATATTCTTTTCTGTGGTATTATGCAGGATGAAGATGTATGAAATGAGAAAAGCTGGACGCTATGGCATTGGGTTCATTGACCCACACACCGTTAATAAATACACATGGCGGATAAATCCACATCATCAAAAGGACGTAGAGGACAACATGCTAGAGTTCTTGAAGTGCCTCAAATACAATGAAGATATACTACGTCCTTACAACTTCCAGTGAGTCACACTGTCTTGTACTACAAATTCTCTGTTTTGCCTACTAGCTAGCTACATGTTTTTGCTTACATATGCCCGCTTAATTAAGACATGCAAACGTGTGTGCATGCAGATTTCACTTGGTCTTGTGTATCATTAGAGTTGAAGACGGAACAGTTGAAATACTGGACTCACTACTCAAAGTTAGAACTGACTATAACATCTTGTTTGGGATAGTCAACAGGTAATTTCAATCATTATTAACTATATATCTCGGCCTATTTAGTTCGTCATTTCATGATATGAACTATTTAATAACCCCTTTATTCATTTTCTTTGTCGGCGGGCAGGGCTTGGTCAAGGTTCATCAGCGTCACGGAAGGCGAATGGAAAAAAATGCTTAAATGGGGAAGACCCAAGGTAAGTAATTAAGTAGTAATAGCTAGCTAGCTAGCTGCCATCTCTTTAATTATCATGCTTGATTAATTATTATCTGATCAAATTCCATTCTCGTAAAGGCCCTGAAGCAGGCGCAGGGGACTGATCTGTGTGCATTCTGCGTTTGCGAGAACATTCGCATGATGGCGTCCGAAAGGAGCAGATCTCAAAGACAGGAATGGGTACGCTTGTCAGAACACTATTCACAATTTTTACACCATTATCGATATCTAGTCACACAACTAATACATATGCATATTGATCTCCTTCTTAACAGTTCAGAGAGGTGCGGGAGAAGCTCCTAGAAACGGAGCGCGTAGAAGCACTTCAAGAGGAAATAGCGGGATTTTTGCTCGACCAGGTCATAAATCCGAAGGGAGAATACTATTACCCGCTACCGCCCCCATGAAAACCACTTCCAATTGTCATCGTGCTCCGAAGGCACCAATTAGGCTAATGCCACTGGCTCCGAAGGCAACATGCATATGTAGGAGAAATTGTATATAGCTAGCTATACATTTGTGTATGTGTGAATTAATTAATATGGTGGTTTGTGAGACATTGATGATATA
>NC_041391.1:19521371-19527757 GCF_002162155.2 Triticum dicoccoides
TATATATGCATAACGTGTACAATGTGTAGTATCGTAAAATACCAGCAAACGAAAAAGAATTAAAATGGAAACACAAAATTAAATGAAAAAGAAATCATAAAACTAAAAAAATACCAAACCTTATAGTACCGGTTGGTATTACCAACCGGCAACTAAAGGGCTCCAGCCCCCCGGAGCTGGCTCGTGCCACGTGGTTGCCCTTTACCACCGGTTCGTGCTGAACCGGTACTAAAGGGGGGGGGGCCTTTAGTGCCCACACTTTAGTGCCGGTTATGGAACCGGCACTAAAGGGCCTTACGAACCGGTGCTATTGTCCGGTTCTGCACTAGTGTTAAGATCGTCCAGAGTATATCCAATAGGAGCTCGGTGCTTCTTCAGAGTTTTCAATAATATTTCGTCTTCTTTCTCTGAAAGGTTAGCACTAATAATAACAGGATATATTTCTTTTTCATCAAGATAAGCATACTTGAGATTATCAGTTAGGGGTTTGAGTTCGAACACGGGATCACCCTTGGGTGGAGGGGGATCCCCAAGAATTTCAACGGGAAGGTTATGTTTTAGCATAGGTTCTCGTTTAAGGAACACTTCATCTATTTCTTCCCTTTCCTTCATAAACATATCGTTTTCATGGCCTAACAAATATTGTTCTAACGGATCAGTTGGAGGAATATCAATGGAAGCAAGACCAATAATTTCATCCTTACTAGGTGGTTCCCTTTCACGAGGTTGTCTACTAAACTTAGCGAAATTAAACTCATGAGACATACCATCTATGCCAACAGTGACAATATTCTTTTCACAATTAATCTTAGCACTAGCAGTATTCAAGAAGGGTCTACAAAAAATAATGGGACAAAAATCATCTTGTGGGGAACCAAGAACAAGAAAATTAGCAGGGTATTTAATCTTCCCACACAAGACTTCAACATCTCTAACAATCCCAATAGGTTTAATGGTGTCCCTATTAGCAACCTTAATAGTAACATCAATGTCTTCTAATTCAACAGGTGCAATATCGTGCAGAATTTCTTTATAAAGATCATAAGGTATCGCATTAGCACTAGCACCCATATCACATAAGCCATGATAACAATGATCTCCTATTTTAATAGAAATAGCATGCGTGCCTACAACAGGTCTACGCGTCTTAGTATCGGGTCTAGCAATATTAGCAGATAACATGCCCATCTAAGTCCTCATCCAAGAGATCTTTAATCATAGCAATACCAGGTTCAACATTAATTTGCTCAGGAGGTGTATAAGTCCTAGTATTACTCTTACGAACAACAGTCGAAGCTTTAACATGATCTTTTATCCTAACAGGAAAAGGAGGTTTTTCAACATAAGCAGTAGGAATAAAAGGAGGTCTTTTCTTCGACTGTAATAGGTGAAACTACTTTCACTTCAACAGGAGGATTATATTTAAACCACTTCTCTTTAGGGAGATCAACGTGAGTAGCAAAAGTTTCACAAAAAGTAGCTACTATCTCAGAGTCAAGTCCATACTTAGAGCTAAATCCACGGAAAGCATCGGTATCCATAAAGTATTTAACACAATCGAACTTAGGTGTCATACCTGACTCCTTACCATCGTCGGAACCCCAATCTTCAGAGTTGCATTTAATTCTTTCCAATAAGTCCAATTTGAAATCAATAGTCTGCAGCATATAGGAACCAGCACAGGAAGTATCGAGTAGGTTGCGATTATCAAGAGAAAGCCGAGCATAAAAATTCTGAATAATCATTTCCCGAGAGAGCTCATGATTGGGGCATGAATATAACATTGACTTAAGCCTCCCCCAAGCTTGAGCGATGCTTTCTCCTTCGCGAGGCCAGAAATTATATATGTAATTACGATCATGATGAACAAGATGCATAGGATAGAACTTCTAGTGAATTCCAACTTCAGTCGCTTATAATTCCAAAATCTCGTATCATCACATAGCCTATACCATGTCATTGCATCTCCCTTCAAAGATAAAGGGAAGACCTTCCTTTTGACAACATCATCGGGGATACCTGCAAGCTTAAATAATCCACAAACTTCATCCACAAAGATAAGGTGTAAGTCGGGATGCAATGTTCCGTCTCCTGCAAAATGATTAGCTAGCAGTTTTTCTATCATACCTGAAGGAATCTCAAAGTGAATATTTTCATAAGGTTCAGTAGGTTGAGGAGCATCTCTTTGCTCTTCTGGTTGGGGTGAAGATACCCCAAACAAGCCCCTCAAAGGATTAGTTTCCAAAGTGACAAGTAACAGAAAATTTCAGCACACTATATAAATGTTTCCTTACCAAGTTCCACTCACCAAAAGCTCTACACTCCCCGACAACGGCGCCAGAAAAGAGTCTTGATGACCCACAAGTGTAGGGGATCTATCGTAGTCCTTTCGATAAGTAAGAGTGTCGAACCCAACGAGGAGAAGAAGGAAATGATAAGCGGTTTTTAGTAAGGTTTTCTCTGCAAGCACTGAAATAATAGGTGATAGATAGTTTTGTGATAAGATAAAGAGTAACAAGCAAAAAGTAAATAAAGTAAATAAAGTGCAGCAAGGTGGCCCAATGCTTTATGTATCAAAGGATAAGCCTGGACAAATTCTAATAATTAGGAAGGAGCTCCCGAGGACACATTGGGAATTATCGTCAAGCTAGTTTTCATCACGTTCGTAAGATTTGCGTTCGGTACTTTGATAATTTGATATGTGGGTGGACCGGCACTTGGGTACTGCCCTAACTTGGACAAGCATCCCACTTATGATTAACCCCAATTGCAAGCATCCGCAACTACAAGAAGGAGTATTAAGGTAAACCTAACCACGACATTAAACATATGGGTCCATATCAACCCCTAACAAAGCAACAAATAAACTAGGGTTTAAGCTTCTGTCACTCTAGCAACCCATCATCTACTTATTACTTCCCTATGCCCTCCTCTAGGCCCAAATAATGGTGAAGTGTCATGTAGTCGACGTTCACATAACACCACTAGAGGAAAGACAACATACATTTCATCAAAATATTGAACGGATACCAAATTCACATGACTACTAATAGCAAGACTTCACCCATGTCCTCAGGAACAAACGTAACTACTCACAAAGCATATTCATGTTCATAATCAGAGGAGTAATAATATGCATAAAGGATCTGAACATATGATCTTCCACCAAGTAAACCAATTAGCATCAACTACAAGGAGTAATCAACACTACTAGCAACCCACAGGTACCAATTTGTGGTTTTGATACAAGATTGGATAGAAGATATGAACTAGGGTTTTGAGAGGAGATGGTGCTGGTGAAGATGTTGATGGAGATTGACCCCCTCCCGATGAGAGGATCGTTGGTGATGACATTGGTGATGATTTCACCCTCCCGGAGGGAAGTGTCCCCGGCAGAACAGCTCCGCCAGAGCCCTAGATTGATTCCGCCAGGGGGGCGCCCCCTGTCTCTTGGACAGGGTGTGGGCCCCCTAGCCTAGTTCTTTTGCTCATAAATTCTTAATAAATCCAAAAAGTTGTTTCGTGGCGTTTCAGGACTTTTGGAGTTGTGCAGAATAGGTTTCCAACGTTTGCTCCTTTTCCAGCCAGAATTCCAGCTGTCGGCATTCCCCCTCTTCATGGTAAACCTTGTAAAATAAGAGAGAATAGCCATAAGTATTGAGATATAATGTGTAATGACAGCCCATAATCCAAGAAATATTGATATAAAAGCGTGATGTAAAATGGACGTATCATGGATACATTAACCAAGGTGGCCCACATCCTCCCAGTCAAAACCTCATACCGAGGAGATGAACTTGCCCGACTGTATGTATCCAGGATTGTCAGTTTACATGGAGTTCCCCAAACCATCACTACTGACCGCGGTTCACTTTTCACCTCTGTGTTCTGGACCCGTGTCCATCAAGCCCTTGGAACGGATTTAAAATACAGCACCGCTTATCATCCTCAGACGGATGGGCAAACGGAAAGAGTAAATCAGATACTCGAAGATATACTCCGAGCCTGCGTTTTAGACCGAGGACCACAATGGGAAGATTGCTTGCCGCACACCGAGTTCTCGTATAATAATGGGTTCCAGACCAGCTTAAAGATGTCACCTTATGAAGCTTTGTCTGGCCGAAAGTTCCGCACTCCGTTAAATTGGTCTCAAAGCGGAGATAGCCGTATTTTCGGAACATATCTCATACTGGAAGCCGAAAAACAAGTTAAGGAGATCCGAGACAGATTACAGCTGGCCAAATCGCGACAGAAAAGTTATTACGACGCAAAGCACCGGCAGATCAATTTTGAACCCAGAGAACATGTCTACCTTAGAGTCACACCCATGAAGGGAATAAAAAGGTCCCAAACCCGTGGAAAGTTGGCACCCAGGTTTATTGGTCCATTTCCTGTCATGACACGAGTAGGTGTTGTGGCATATCAGTTGGAGCTGCCTCCGGAACTGTCAGACGTGCACAACGTGTTCCACGTTTCACAACTGCGACAGTGCATCTCACCCCCCGAGAAATAGACCGATTTGACAGAGATAGAACTGGCAAATAACTTAACCTACGAAGAGAGGCCAGTGAAAATTTTGGATCGGATGGAAAGGGTCACTTGCGTAAGTCACAAAAGTTTTACAAGGTTCAAAGGATGCATCATACCGAGTCAGAATCAACCTGGGAATCAGAAGAATTTCTAAGGGCATGTTATCCAGAATGGTTTTCCCAAGCAACCGAATCTCGAGGACGAGATTCAATCTAAGTGGGGGAGGTTTGTCACAGCCTGGTTTTTGCCCTCTTTTCTTTGCTCGATTTTCAGCTGAGTTGATTTTGGATTTGGAGCTTTGAATCATTCCATTTGGACTTGACCACTTGGGTATCCCTTGATTTTCACCCAAGGTTTCCCTCTCCTCCTCAAATCCATCATTTCACCCCTGGCTAACCCAACAATATTGTTTGGAATATTTTTCTTAAATGAAAAATACTCATTTTTGCCTGCAAAACCCTAGCTAAACTCCTTGACATCCAAAGCAACCCTCATTTCTATTGCCCCAAAAATCCTGAGAAAAATCCCAAATATTCTTTGGACCCTAGGGCACATTCCTGAGCAAAAATATTTCACCACTCTTTGGAATATTTTGGCTAGAGAAAATAAAATCACTTCTGGGATGAAATGGTAGTTTCTATAGCAACTACCTTTTTACTAGCTCCAATGTAGCTGGTCTTCCCTGAGCTTATTTACCTTAGTAACAGTCAGTAAAACCCCAAAGATCAGCCCTTGAATCCCTATGGTTTGACCACAGTAACTCCCCAAATTTCTGTCGAGTAACTTAACCTCATCACCATTTTACTTCTACTACACCTGGAACCAAACCAAGCCATGGTAACACCTAAGTTTACTAAGGACTACACGCCAAACATGCTTGTTAGTGCATAGGTGGCCTGATGTCACGGTCCATGCGGTGACCGTGTTCGTCCGAGGGGGCTGGCATGCCAAACGCGCGCTTTGCGCGTCGCCATCTCCTCTGTAGAGCGCGTGCCCGCTTCCCAGCCTGCCGCAGCGCGCCAACCCTCGCCCCCCATCCTTGTCACCACCTCCGCAACTCCACCCTGCGCTCGCTGACGCCGGAGCTCGCCGCAGCGAGCACGGGTGCGGTCCGGCAAACAGCACAGTGCGTGTGCACTATGCTCGTCCCTTTCCTCCTCGATCCTGTGCTCGTCCGCGTCCGTGCACAGCTCCCGCGTGACCCCCGTCGCCTTCCTCCTCTCTCTCTGACGTCGCTCGTCGCCGGGCGCCGTGGACAGGTGTCCACCGGCGGAGCCCGAAACCCCCTCACTGCTCTCCTATATAAGGAGCCACCCCCCAGCCTCCTCGAGCACCATCCCGCACTCTTTCACACCCCACAAACTAGTAGGAAGCCGCAGCCCGGTCGGGCAGGCCACGGACTGCCGTTCCGGAGCCGAGCTCGCCGGCGATCCCCTCTGGATTGTTCCCGCAGCTCTGACCCTCCCCAAGCCAAGGCGACCCCGCCAGGGCCTCCGCCTCTCCTCTGTGAAGCCAACCACCCCCCTGGAGCTCCTGAAGCCGTCCCTAGCCGCCGTCTTCCTCACCTCCGGCGACCCCCGCGTTCTGCCTCCGCTTGCGAGGAAGAATCCGACGCCGTCCGGCCACCGTTAGCCACGCTACGGGTACGGGTAGGTGCGCAATCGTCTTCTCCATCGATCCCTCCCTCTCGTTTGCCTCCAAGAAGCCTCAACGCCGGCGTGAGCTCCGGCGAAGCGTCGTGCCTCTCTGTTTCCTTCTCCCTTCCCTCCGGCCTGACTAGCCGGGCCCGTTTTTCAGCCACTCATTACGCGCGCGAAGTGGTATGAGTGGTGGCGCCCCGGGAGAGTACGCCTTCG
>NC_041391.1:19527967-19541248 GCF_002162155.2 Triticum dicoccoides
TCAAATTCATTTAAATTCCAGTAGCATTCAAATGGCCACAACTTTTATTCTACAAGTCCAAATGCATTGATTCTTTTTGCATCATGTTCTTTGTCCAAAAATCTAACAGCACCCAAGAGATGGGATTTTTCCATGCTGTCTAGATTTTCTGGCATTTTTCAGAAGGTTTCTTGGTATTTTTCTTTTGTGGTTTTGAATATTTTTAGAAGAACCAGCTTGTCTTGAGGATCACCAGGAGCCTTGTGAACCTCATCAATACTAAGGCAAGCCACAGTAAGAGTTTTATGGTGCCACTTCAATATTTATGATTTTCATACTTGAACCTATGATTATTAATGCATTTAAATTAGTTATATAATAAATATATTCTGTTATATGCTTGTTATGTTAAAATACTTGAACTTCAAATATTATTTTTGCATGAGGTATAATGATGATAATGCTAGAAATGGTTCTGGTATAAGTAAAGAGAGGTTTTAACCAGAATAGTAGCATGAGTTTATGATGGTTCCGTAGGAGCGTGGTTGGTGCAGTCTTTGCATGGTCGGTACATATGTTAAGTGATGCATAGTATGGCAGTACGACACCGGTTATTTTCTTGTCACATTAAGTTGAACCTGATTAATAATTCAACTTGAACATGTTGTTGACCGGGTCGTGGTGCCGCTGAAACGAGTCTTTCCCAGTGCAACCACATTTGCCGGTATGGGACGGCCTTAATGCGTTTCATTGTCGTGCCTCTGGTCGGTGCCTCAATTTAGGGAAGGTTATGGGCGTGTTGTACCCTCGCCTGGTAGGCAAGCATAACCTTGTGAGCCCATTGTTAAGTTAATTTTGGTACCGGATCCCAGAGTGGATCGTGGCCACAACGGTGGTCGAGGTGTCTGGAGGTAGACACGGGGCCACCCAGGACTAGCCCGGTGGGGTCTGAGTCAGAAGGGCTGAGAGAGTATCATGACAGTGAAATGGTTACGTCGGAACGCTGTTGATCCACCCGAATGGTAGTGCGAGGCCACGGGTTCCGTAGTGTGGGTACAATGTACTAACCTCTGCAGAGTGTTTTTAATCTATCGACAGCCGAGTCCACGGTTACGGACACGCTCGAAAGTAAGGTACACCATGGGTCAACACTTAATAAATATGCACACTAATTTGCACTATGAATGAAAGTGAGGTCATCGTGTTGAGTTGGACATGAGTTGTCGGGTTGTGATCGCTGTAAGGATCATGGGCCACGAGTTGGTCGGGTTGTGATCGCCGTAAGGATCACGGGCCATGAGATGGTCGGGTGGTGATCGCCATAAGGATCACGATTATGTCTTGGTAATATTTTGTTTATTGGTCACATCTGGTAAGCAAGTCGGGAGAATGAGTACCTATTGAGCATGGTCACAACATGTTGGATATATATATATATACATATATATATAGTTGCATTGTTGATTAATTGGATAAATATCATTATATTGACTGTCATCATGTTTATGTTTATTGTGAGCTTGCAAGTACATTCAATGTACTGACCTGGCATGTCATGCCAGATTTCAGGAAAGTCCTGTTGGAAAGGAGTGCTGTTCGAGTCTAGACCGTGTCCACGTCAGTGTCCTTGTGCTATGGAGTCCCGCTACATCGTTGTTCCGCTGTCGAGTAGTTGTCATGTTCGAGGCCCCCTTTTTTGTTCACTAAATAATGTACATATTGTTCAGCCGCACCGTGTGTGCCACCTGGCCTTGCTAACCATTGTAATATGAACTATATTCCGCTAGCATGAATAAATCGGTTGTTTTCTCTACCATATTGTTGTGTGTTGCCAGAAGACAAGGTCCCTGGGCTGGCACTGCAAGGAAAACCGGTCTCTCTGTGACGGGGTGCCACAACGCTTGGTATTAGAGCTGCGCTGATTGTAGGCCACGCTAGACTAAGCCGAGTTAACTAGACGCTAGATACGAGTTGTAGCCGAGTGACTGTAATGAGTGTAGCTGGTTGTTGCATTGCTTGCACTGATTATAATTTTCTATGCTAACCTGCTAATGCTTGTGAGTGTAGATGGCTCCGGTGCTGTATCTGTGCCAGTTGCAGCTGATGCCGTACACGTCGCCGCATCTCCTTCGTAACATGTGGGGTCGGTTGTACCCTCACGGAGACGATCCAGTCTATCGTGTGTACCGGGAGCGCCTAGCTGACTCAGTGTATGAGTATCACGCTGTGGTTACTCTGCGCACAAGTTCCGATTCTGGTTCTTACACTCGTACCTCTCGTAGCGGCTACACTTCTTCCGCTTCTCAGGCTGTCCAGTTTGCTGCATTCGAGGTACTTGTTGAGCTCCACTACAACGAGGTCAGGATGCAGAATCACCCAGGTTTCCATTACTACCCTTCTCTCCACGATAATGGTCATGTCCGTTTCCCTGTCATTGATCCGGGTTCTGATAGTGTAGCTAGCCACCTTTCTCGCTACATCACTGCTAGCTATCTTCTGATCTACGAGCTGGCTCGTGAGCTGAGTCGTGCCCGTACTGCTTTAGCCTCTACTTTAGTCTTTGCTCGCTCAGCAACTACTTCTCCATCTATGGGATTTATTCCCTACGTTCCTACCAGTTCTAGATCCCCAGTTTCTCTAGTTACTCCCCCGAGTAGCTCTGGCACCGCGACTGCGAGTCCACTTAGTGCTCCTGCCGAGTGGGTTTCACTCCTCGCCACTCCTGCAGCCCCAATGATCCACCCTCCACCTGCCCTTGAGGGAGAGCCCTCGAGGCAGCGTCGTCGTGTCACTTTTAACCCGGAGGTCTCCGTTAACCCCGTCAGTTCTCGATCCGAGTCCGCTTCAGGAGAGGACACCGCAGCGCCAACCGAGCAGTAGAGCTTTTGAGTATTCTCAGTCATCGGGATGGAGTATGGATGTAGTCGTATGGGTCATGATGTTTCGTTTCTTGTATGAGAGTAGTTGGACCTGGCATGTTGTTATCTTTCATGTATGAGTCTATGTATAATTATGTTGGACTTTATTTTATTCACCGAATTTTCTTCGTCTTTTCGGTTTCGCTTGGTTTTTGTTGCTGGTTTCTCCCCAGTTTTTGTTGAATGCTTCTCATCTCGGTTGCGTTGACTTGGGAAAAATCATATTAGGATGACGTGGGGAGGCTGCAGTAGCAACGTTCGCGAGGGTTCTCCTGTTCGGCGTTCCGCACGACAGCCGTACGTTCCACCATCGCCTTCACCGCCAAATCCACCCTCCACCGAGCAAATTATGCGTATGTTCGAGGAACGACGAAACAATGACGTAATGGAAATATTCAGAAGTATTCAAGCAATGGTTGGACAAAATGGAAATCAGCCTGCCTCTCACTCCAAGTTATCTGATTTTCAAAGGACTAAGCCTCCCAGTTTCAGTCAGGCCGTTGATCCCTTGGATGCAGATGATTGGTTAATAACTATGGAAAAGAAACTTGAGGTTTCTCGAACTGATGAAGAGGATAAAGTTCCATTTGCAATACATTATCTGGAAGGTGTTGCTGCCATATGGTGGGAAAGTGAGAAAGCCATAGCGACTGAGAATGAAGCAATTACCTCGTCAAGATTCAAGGAGCAATTCCGGAAATATCACATCCCTGCGGGTATTATGAAGACTAAGCAGCGTGAATTTCTCGCGCTCCTCCAAGGAAGTCAGTCAGTGGGAGAATATTTACAAAAATTCAATCACCTGTAACGTTACTCTCAATATGATGTGGCCACTGAAGAAAGGGAGATGGACCGATTTCTTGGGGCATTAAACCCGCAACTTCGCTGTGCTCTCAGTGTGGTCAATCTTCCAGATTTCCAAACCTGGTGAACAAGGCTTTCATTGCTGAAAGGGAACACAAGCTCATGTCAGATAATAAGTCTGCCCATAACTATCACAAACGCAAGTTCGAGCCCAAGAAGGAAATGCAACCGATGCAGAAGGTTCGTACCTGGCAGCCAACTCCGATGGCGTACCAGCCTAGTTGGCAAAAAAATGTTAACAAGACCACCACCCAAGTGAAGAATGGTGTGCTCAACTCAGTTATGGAGAATCGCCTGCGCAACAATTCCTGTTATAGTTGCGGACAAACCGGACATTATGCCAAATAGTGTCCCAAGAACAACCGCACCAATGCTACGTTCAAGCCTCAAATCCATTATTTGGAAGCCGCTCCAGGTCAACACAACGTCACGGGATACGTTCATCATATTTCAGCCGACGAAGCCCAAGAAAATCCTGAAGTCATCATTGGTATGTTCCCTGTTAATAACATACCTGCAGTAATTTTATTTGACTCTCGGGCTTCCCACTCTTTTATTTCTCGAAGTTTTGTTGCCCAAAACAAATTTCCTTGTCCACTTTTGGGCAATAATATGCTGGTACAAACCCCAGGATCTATTATTCAAAGCGTTTGCCGCAATCTGGAAGTTAGTATCAACGAAATCCGTTTCCCGACGTCCTTGATACTCATTGAGTCTGATAAATTGGATGTTATCTTGGGTATGAATTGGCTGGCTCAGTACCAAGTATGCATAAATTGTGCAACCCGAGAAGTCAACTTGACCGGACAAGATGGACAAGCTACCAAGTTTATTGCTCGTAGAAGCATACCTTCCAAGGAAATGGTTTTCATAGCAATAGCAGAAATGGAATTAATTCCGGTGGTCAGTGAGTTTCCCGATGTATTCCCAGAAGAACTGCCAGGCATGCCACCTGACCGAGAGCTTGAGTTTGCAATAGAACTTGTGCCCGGAACCAAACCAATACACAAGAAATATTATCGTATGTCGTCATCCGAATTGGTAGAGCTAAAGAAACAGCTCGATGAAATGTTCCAAAAAGGATATATCCGCCCCAGTTCCTTGCCATGGGGATCACCCGCTATTTTTGTGGACAAGAAAGATGGCAACCTTCGTATGTGTGTGGACTACCGGCAGTTAAATGATGTCACGATCAAGAACAAATACCCTCTACCAAGAATTGATGATTTGTTTGATCAGCTCAGTGGAGCCAAGGTATTCTCAAAGATTGATTTGTGGACTGGATATTACCAGCTCAAAATTAAAAAGGAGGATATTCCCAAGACCGCATTCACCACTCGCTACGATCTTTATGAATATACTGTCATGTCCTTCGGCCTCACCAATGCCCCCGCCTTCTTCATGCACATGATGAACAAAGTATTCATGGATTTCCTTGACAAATTCGTGGTCGTCTTTATCGATGATATACTCATTTACTCAAGAAGTGAAGAAGAGCATAAAGGACACCTCCGTGCAGTATTACAACGACTCCGTGAACAACAGTTGTACGCTAAGTTCAGTAAATGCGAGTTTTGGCTCAAGCAAGTTGGATTCCTCGGGCATGTGCTATCCGCTGAAGGAATAGCCGTGCACCCAAGCAAAGTAAAATACATGCTCGACTGGTTGCCACCCGCCACCGTGTCTCAGATCCGGAGTTTTCTTGGATTAGCCGGATACTACTGTCGTTTCATTGAAGGGTTATCCAAGACTGCTAAGCCCATGACTGAGTTGCTGAAAAAGGATAAGAAGTTTGAATGGACATCAGACTGTGAGAAAAGTTTCACCGAGTTAAGGAAGCGCTTAACAACTGCACCAGTATTAACACTTCCAGATATCTACCGCAACTTTGACATATATTGTGACGCCTCCCGGCAAGGACTTTGGTGCGTGCTTATGCAAGATGGAAAGGTAGTAGCTTACGCCTCACGGCAGCTACGACCCCATGAAGGAAATTACCCCACTCATGATTTGGAATTGGCCGCGGTACTTCATGCTTTAAAAATTTGGATACACTACCTCATTGGAAAAAGGTGCCAATTTTTTACCGATCACAAAAGTCTCAAATACATATTTACTCGGCCGGATTTAAATCTCTGTCAGCGATGATGGCTGGAGTTTGTCAAGGATTATGATCTTAGAATAAATTATCATCCGGGTAAGGCCAACGTGGTTGCCAATGCACTCAGTCGAAAGCCTGTCAGTTTAAATGTCATGCTGGAATCACTACCTTCCGAACTTAAAGAAGAAATTGCTCAGTTCAACCTGCTCATAGTTGAGGCTGGCCTTTCCAATATTCTTACAGTTACCCCTACTCTTGAGGAAGAAATCCGCAAGGCCCAGCCAGACGATGTCAATATGCAGAAACGCATCAAGTCATCCGATTTCTCGAAGGATCAGTGCGGTACACTCCGATTCAGGGGAAGGATTTGTGTGCCTAATCAAGCTGATCTAAAGCAGAAAATTTTGTCAGAAGCCCATGAATCCTCGTATTCAATCCACCCTGGAGGCACAAAAATGTATGAAGACCTTCGACAAATATTCTGGTGGGATGGAATGAAGAAAGACATTGCTTATTTTCTGGCCTGTTGCGACATATGCAACAAAGTTATGGCGGAATATCAGAAACCAGCCGGACTTCTCCAAGCACTGCCCGTGTCACAATGGAAATGGGACGTTGTCTGTATGGATTTCATCACAGGATTACCCAGGACCCGACGAGGCAATAATGCAATCTGGGTCATAGTGGACACATTAACCAAGGTGGCCCACTTCCTCCCAGTCAAATCCTCATACCGAGCACATGAACTTGCCCAACTGTATGTATCCAGGATTGTAAGTTTACATGGAGTTCCCCGAACTATCACTACTGACCGAGGTTCACTTTTCACCTCTGCGTTCTGGACCCATCTCCATCAAGCCCTTGGAACGGAATGAAAATATAGCACCGCTTATCATCCCCAGACGGATGGGAAAACGGAAAGAGTAAATCAGATACTCGAAGATATGCTCCGAGCCTGCGTTTTAGCCCAAGGACCACAATGGGAAGATTGCTTGCCGTACGACGAGTTCTCGTATAATAATGGGTTCCAGACCAGCTTAAAGATGTCACCTTATGAAGCTTTGTATGGCCGAAAGTGCCGCACTCCGTTGAATTGGTCTCAAACCGGAGATAGCCATATTTTCAGACTAGATCTCATGCTGGAAGCTTAAAAACAAGTCAAGGAGATCCGAGACAGATTACAACTGGCCAAATCGCGACAGAAAAGTTATTACGATGCAAAGCACCGGCAGATCAGTTTTGAACCCGGAGAACATGTCTACCTTCGAGTCACACCCATGAAGGGAATAAAAAGGTTCCAAACCCGTGGAAAGTTGGCACCCAGGTTTATTGGTCCATTTCCCGTCATGACACGAGTAGGTGCTGTGGCATATCAGTTGGAGCTGCCTCCGGAACTGTCAGACGTGCACAATGTGTTCCTTGTTTCACAACTGCGACAGTGCATCTCACCCCCCGAGAAAAAGACCGATTTGGCAGAGATAGAACTGGCAAAGGACTTAACCCACGAAGAGAGGCCAGTGAAAATTTTGGATCAGATGGAAAGGGTCACTCGCAGTAAGTCACAAAAGTTTTACAAGTTTCAATGGATGCATCATACTGAGTCAGAATGAACCTGGGAATCAGAAGAATTTCTAAGGGCATGTTATCCAGAATGGTTTTCCCAAGCAACCTAATCTCGAGGACGATATTCATTCTAAGTGGGGGAGGTTTGTCACAGCCTGGTTTTTTCCCTCTTTTCCTTGCTTGATTTTCAGCTGAGTTGATTTTGGATTTGGAGCTTTGAATCATTCCATTTGGACTAGACCACTTGGGTATCCCTTGATTTTCACCCAAGTGTTCCCTCTCCTCCTCAAATCCATCATATCACCCCTGGCCAACCCAACAATATTGCTTGGAATATTTTTCTTAAATGAAAAATATTCATTTTTGCCTCCAAAACCCTAGCTAAACTCCTTGACCTCCAAAGCAACCCTCATTTCTGTTGCCCCAAAAATCCTGAGAACAATCCCAAATATTCTTTAGACCCTAGGGCACATTTCTGAGCAAAAATATTTCACCACTCTTTGGAATATTTTGGCTACAGAAAATAAAATCACTTCTGGGCTGAAATGGTAGTTTCTACAGCAACTACCTTTTTACTAGCTCCAATGTAGCTGGTTTTCCCTGAGCTTATTTACCTTAGTAACAATCAGTAAAACCCCAAAGCTCAGCCCTTGAATCCCTGTGGTTTGACCACAGTAACTCCCCAAAGTTTATGTCCAGTAACTTAACCTCATCACCATTTTACTTCTACTGCACCTGGAACCAAACCGAGCCATGGTAACACCTAAGTTTACTAAGGACTACACGCCAGACATGCTTGTTAGTGCGTAGGTGGCCTGATGTCACGGTCCATGCAGTGACCGCGTTCGTCTGAGGGGGCTGGCATGCCAAACGCGTGCTCTGCGCATCGCCAGCACCTCTGTAGAGCGCGTGCCCGCTGCCCAGCCTGCCGCAGCGCGCCAACCCTCGCCCCCATCCTCGTCTCCACCTCCATAACTCCACCCTGCTGCTCGCTGATGCCGGAGCTCGCCGCAGTGAGCACGGGCACGGTCCGGCCAACTGCACAGTGCGTGCACACTGTGCTCATCCCTTTCCTCCTCGATCCTGTGCTCGTCCGCGTCCGTGCATAGCTCCCACGTGACCCCAGTGGCCTTCCCCCTCTCTCTTTGACGCCGCTCGTCGCCGGGCGCCATGGACAGGTGTCCACCGGTGGAGCCAGAAACCCCCTCGCCGCTCGCCTATATAAGGAGCCACCCCCCCTCAGCCTCCTCGAGCACCATCCCGCACTCTCTCACACCCCACAAACTAGTAGGAAGCCGCAGCCTGGCCGGGCAGGCCACGGACTGCCGTTCCGGAGCCGAGCTCGCCGGTGATCCCCTGTGGATCATTCCCGCAGCTCCGGCCCTCCCCAAGCCAAGGCGACCCCTCCAAGGCCTCCGCCTCTCCTATGTGAAGCTAACCCACCCCCCTGGAGTTCCTGAAGCCGTCCCTAGCCATCATCTTCCTCACCTCTGGCAACCCCCGCGTTCTGCGTCCGCTTGCGAGGAAGAATCCGACGCCATCCGGCCACCGTTAGCCACGCTACAGGTACGGGCAGGTGCGCAATCGTCTTCTCCCTCGATCCCTCCCTCTCGTTTGCCTCCAAGAAGCCTCAACACCGGCATGAGCTCCGGCGAAGTGCCGCGCCTCTCTGTTTCCTTCTCCCCTCCCTCCGGCCTGACTAGCGGGGCCTGCTAGTCAGCCACTCATTACGCGCGCGAAGCGGTATGAGTGGTGGCGCCCCGGGAGAGTACGCCTTCGACGTCACCCCCCCCTCTGTTTTCTTTTTCAAATTCATTTAAATTCCAGTAGCATTCAAATGGCCACAACTTTTATTCTACAAGTCCAAATGCATTGATTCTTTTTGCATCGTGTTCTGTGTCCAAAAATCTAACAGCACCCAAGAGATGGGATTTTTCCATGTTGTCTAGATTTTCTAGCATTTTCAGAAGGTTTCTTGATATTTTTCTTTTGTGGTTTTGAATATTTTCAGAAGAACCAGCTTGTCTTGAGGATCACCAGGAGCCTTGTGAACTTCATCAGTACTAAGGCAAGCCACAGTAACATTTTTATGGTGCCACTTCAATATTTATGATTTCCATACTGAATCTATGATTATTAATGCATTTAAATTAGTTATATAATAAATATATTATGTTATATGCTTGTTATGTTAAAATACTTGAACTTCAGAATGTTTGAAGTAAATATCGTTGGCAAGATAAGGAGAACTTAGTTGCAAGTGATAAATAAATAATATGGCCATAGAATTTGATGAGTAATTCAAATATTATTTTTGCATGAGGTATAATGATGATAATGCTAGAAATGGTTCTGGTATAAGTAAAGAGAGGTTTTAACTAGAATAGTAGCATAAGTTTATGATGGCTCCGTAGGAGCGTGGTTGGTGCAGTCTTTGCACGGTTATGTGATGCATATGTTAAGTGATGCATAGAGTGGCAGTAGTTATTTTCTTTTCACATTAAGTTGAACCTGATTAATAATTCAACTTGAACATGTTGTAGATTGGGTCGTGGTGCCGCTGAAACGAGTCTTTCCCAGTGCAACCACATTTGCCGGTATGGTACGGCCTTAATGCATTTCATTGTCATGCCTCTGGTCGGTGCCTCAATTTAGTGAAGGTTATGGGCGTGTTGTACCCTGGCCCGGTAGGCAAGCATAACCTTGTGAGCCCGTTGTTAAGTTAATTTTGGTACCGCATCCCAGAGTGGATCGTGGCCACGACGGTGGTCGAGGTGTCTGGAGGTAGACACGGGGCCACCCAGGACTAGCCCGGTGGAGTCTGAGTCGGAAGGGCCGGGAGAGTGTCATGACAGTGAAATGGTTTCGTAGGAACGCTGTTAGTCGACCCGAATGGGAGTGCGAGGCCATGGGTTCCGTAGTGTGGGTACAGTGTACTAACCTCTGCAGAGTGTTTTTAATCAATCATAGCCTAGTCCATGGTTACGGACACGCTCGAAAGTAAGGTACACCATGGGTCAACACTTAATAAATATGCACACTAATTTGCACTATGGATGGAAGTGAGGTCATCGTGTTGAGTTGGACATGAGTTGTCGGGTTGTGATCGCCGTAAGGATCACGGGCCACGAGTTGGTCGGGTTGTGATCGCCGTATGGATCACGGGACATGAGATGGTCGGGTGGTGATCGCCGTAAGGATCACGAGCATGTCTTGGTAATATTTTGTTTATTGGTCACATCTGGTAAGCAAGTCGGGAGAATGAGTACCTGTTGAGCATTGTCACAACATGTTGGATATAGATATGTACTTGCATTGTTGATTAATTGGATAAATATCATTATATTGTTCAGCTGCACCGTGTGTGCCGCCTGGCCTTGCTAACCGTTGTAATATGAACTATGTTCCGCTAGCATGAATAAAGCGGTTGTTTTCTGTACCATGTTGTTGTGTGTTGCCAGAAGACAAGGTCTCTGGCTGGCAATGCAAGGTAAACCGGTCGCTCTGAGCCGGGATGCCACAGTGACCCGCTCGCAGAGGTTGACGATCTCCTGCGACTGGCGCTGGAGTGAGTAGCCCCAGTTCGTTTTCGCCGGCGGCGGCACGAGGGCGAAGGGAGGAAGGTTGATGTGGTCTGCACCGTGGTTGCTGACATAGAAGAAGGAGTTCTGCCACTTGTTGGCAGAATCCTCGAGCGGGATCTTGGGGAAGTCCGCCCTCGACCGTTTCCAGATGACGGCGGACCCATAGTCGGCGAACTCCCCGGCCGAGGGGCCCTGCTGCTTCAAGGAGAATAAGCGCGCCCAGAGGTCGATGGTCGGCTCGAACCCCAGGTACCCCTCGCACAGGGTCACGAAGCCGGAGAGCTCGACGATGGCGCCGGCACCAAGATGGTGCGGTTGGAGCCCGAAGAACTCCAAGAACGCGCGGAAGAAAGTGCTCGCCGGCAGCCCGAAGCCACGCTCGAAATGTGTGAGGAATACGACGCGCTCCTGCCCCTCGGGCCGGGGACTCTGCTCGTCGCGCGGCATACGGACACCAACGTCCGTCTCCCGCGGTAGGCGCCGCGAAGACCGAAGGTAGGTGATGTCGTCGGTGGTGACGGTCGAGCCCATCCAGGAGCCCGACGGTAGCGACATCGCCGGAAGAGAAAGAGAGAAGAAGGACGACGGAGAGATCTCTACTCGGCACCGCGGGCGCAGCCGTGCGTCGGTGGCAAGGGGCAGAGAAGGAGCAGGGGGACAGGAGGGCGCGAGCGAGAATAATGTCCGCCGCCCCCTTGCCCCCCTCAATATATAACTCCCGATTCAAACATGGGGGAATGGGATCGTCTGCACACGCCCGTTCCACTACCCCGCAATAAGTGCGTACGTACATGCGCACTAACTGCGCAGGGAAGTGCAACCGGCCCCCGGACGCCGCAATAAATCCGCGTGCATGGGCCAAGGGCGCGCGGCGGCCGGCCCTGGCCCGTCGCCCAGTCCCGTCACGCGCGTGGCCTGTCAGGCTCCTCCGACTTTCGGGCACCACGTGACGCCTGCGCGAAGCCCAAGGGATTGCCTCAAGATTCGACGGACTCCTCGGTTCCCGCCACGGCCTGGATGCCGCGATCCGGTTTCCGAGAAAACCGGCACACAGTGGGTGTTACCGGACCCGGCGCTCGCAGATTCCGCCTTGCTCAAGGGAGAAACTTCGAAGGCCCACTCATCCAAAGATGGCGGACCTTCACAGCTTCCGGGACTACTGTCGGGGGGATGAACCCCGGGCAGGCAACGGAACCCGGATCTATTTCAAAAACAGCAGGGCCTGCATCGCCCCGCAAACTGGCACGCGCCTGGCCGGGTCGCTCGACCCGGAAAGGCTCACAACCCGGCCAAGACCCTCGACTCGGCAAGGCACGTCGACCCGGCCACAACAGCTGGCGCAAGATAATTCAACTCGGCGCAGCCATGGCTTCCCCAGCAAGCCAACCCATCCGTGGCGTCCACGGCAACCCAGCCACTGGTCAGCTCCCATCCCATCCAGGCCGTACGATGGGACGAGACCTCAATCACCGATGACCAAGACAACAGTGCTCCCGCCCATACCTGTGGTCAGCCGGAGCGTGGCAACAGTGCCCCTTACCTACCCGCTGACCAGGGCTGGTGTGGCAACAGTGTTCCCGCCCTCACCGCCGATGATAGCAAGCGGCGGCCTGACGGAGAACACTGTACGCGGCTGAACTCGGCCACGCCATGACGATCGACAAGACGGTGCACAGTCCCCCTAGGTACGCGGGGCTCGCACCTAGGGGAACCCAGCGAACCACAAGACCACAAGCGGGACCCAGCCCGGTGCTCCGGACACCGACAATACGGACCCACCGACTCGGCATATTACCATTGTAACCCTGGGTGGGTTGATCTATAAAATCCCCCAGGAGCCCACGCCCACAGGGGGCATGCTAGGCACGAGACGCATGTAAGAGAGACCCAGGCAAGCATAGGACTAGCCACCACACAGCAACGCCGGGGAGAAGGAGCAGCCCAAGCCTTGGCCAGTCTCCTTCCTCCTCCATACAGCTCCAGGAGCGACATCGTACTATCGACCATCCAACTAAACTCGGCACGACTAGGGGTGTTATCTCTCCGGAGAGCCCTGAACCTGGGTATGTCCAGCGTCCCACGCTCGCGCATATCAACCTCGCCTCTGGAGCCCACCAGCGCCCTCGAGCCTCCTCCTCTCTTTAGCCATCCCTTGGCATCTGCCGTGCGCCCACCACGACACCCTCCTCCCTCCTCCCCCTCCTCCTCCGGCCGCCCTCTTCCCACCGCCCCTCCCTCCTCCTCCTCCGGCCGCCCCCTCCCTCCTCCTCCT
>NC_041391.1:19541889-19569166 GCF_002162155.2 Triticum dicoccoides
TCCCTTCCCCTCCTCCCTCCATCTCTCTTTTTTCTGTTTTTTACTGTAGTTTTTTACTATTGTATAATGTAGTTTTTTAAACTGTTTTTAGTAAGTGTTTAAAATAGTTAGTAAGTAAATTAATAAAACTAGTTGAACTAGTTTATTTTTAGTAAGAACTAGTTGAATTAATAGAACAAATGTATTTTTAGTAAGAAAATTAATAAAACTAGTTGAACTAGTTTATTTTTAGTAAGAACTAGTTGAATTAATAGAACTAATGTATTTTTAGTAAGAAAATTAATAAACTAGTTGAACTATTTTATTTTTAGAAAGAACTAGTTTATTTTCATTTATAGTAAGTTTATTTTTAGTAACAACTAGTTGATACCCATCGTTCGCTAGGGTTTTAGTTGTATTAATGATGTTATATGTATGATACTATTCGGGTTGTATTAGTGATAACTTATAGGGTTTTTGTTTTTGCAGAAATCAAGGTTCCCCTCCATCATCCCCGTCATCGTCCCTGTCATCGACCCCCTCCGACCTCGAGGTGAGACCAGCCAAATCTCCATGTCAATATGAGTCCTATAAGATATGATGTAGATAAAAACATGTATATCTTGTGTTGCTCAAATAGGATATGTGGTTGCCCAAGTGGTCGGTCATGTTTGCAGGTTACACCTCCGAGTGGCCTATGTTTTTCCGGAGTGTTGATGAATTTCCGTCCCAAAAAATTTCAGGCGCTCGATATGTCCTGTTTTAGCAAAGGTCATGCAAGAATTTTCCGTGAATTTTGGCATGAGTTGTGCTAGAATATGTAGGAAATATCGAGTGGCCTGGATTTTCTAGAAAGATAATTAAACGAAATTTCGGGTTGACTTTAAGTCTGTCGAGGCCGAAGAATCCCTACTGTTGTCGTGGGGGTCGTTTCTCCTTCTTCTCCGGGTGCTAGACCTTTGTTATGCACTAGGGAAGGAGGAGTAAAGACCATCACTGACGGTCGCAAATGTCAGAGAGGAATCAATGAGGGAGAGTCTCCACCATATATGAGAGGACGAAGAATCCCGATTGTTGTCGTGGGGGTAGCTTCTCATTCGTTCCCGTGTGCTAGGCAATTTGGTGTAATGCACTCAGGAATGAAAGGAGGAGCTACCATCATCGACAGTCGAATATATACACCACATGAGCTGAGAGTTTTCAAGAAAAGACTCCATAGACCGATAGTCAACCCGTGATGAATAATAATAATCTAATTGAGTTTTTGTAGTACATATATTTAATTGTACAAGTTTAATCTTTGAATTATGAACATAGGAAATGTCGTCGGACGAAGAAGGTCCCGGGGAGTGCTCCTGGTGCGGCGACAACCGGGGTTTCTGCGACATGCCTCACTTGGACGAAGGTCGGCGCTTCAGCATTAAGTTTGAGGAGGCCTTCGATTGTGATATGGTAAGCTAAGACGCAAAGTGTTTTTTTCATAATTAAGCTCGACTTCTACTACTTCAACGTGTAATTTTCATCTTTTACAATTCGACTAGCTTATCTTATGCCATGCAAGACGCTATGTCTTGGAGAGGATGAGTTTTGAAGATCATGAGAGAAATGAAACAAATAAAATTAACCTAAGGACCCATTATGGTATGGATTTTGAGGTAAATCTATACAATTCTGAGAGCGTATCCCATTTTGGTTGCCCGGGTTGGGAAGCACTTTGCAAGATGTATGATTTTCAATAGGGTATGTTTGTCACCATGGATCTTGGTGATCCTGACATCGACCAAGACAATTTGGACATTTGGGTCCTTGTAGATACGCTTCCAATTCTACCGCTATGTGAGTTCCTCAAACATACTTATTAAGTAATTTATATTGTTTATTTCAAAATAGTTGACAGCTTATTTCCATTGATAGCTTATTTTCATTCTTCAAAGAATGTGCGGAAGATGGTAGACAGAACCAACTACACCGATGGCTCCGAGTTAACTTATCAGGAGAAAAATCATCTGGTCGCATATTGTACTGAAATTGAGAATTACAATTCCTTTTGTCGAACTCCTCCAGTGCACGTGTTGAACCACGATAACTTCCATGCAGATATCCTGGTAAGATTTTTTACTATTATGACATCCATGCATCTTTTGCATACTTGTAAAACTGAACTACATAGGTAACTACGAAGTTATTACTATGTTTTTCAACAGAAAATCCTGATGGATTGTGTGCCTCATTTGATGTATCAGAATGGTCGCCTTGATGTTTTGAACATACAACCAGGTCGTCCTACGAATCTCACCTGTCCATACCGGATTTCTAAAACCGGTGAACACATGATAATCAAAGAATGGAAAAAATGTATGGACAGTCATAAGAAGGTTCTTGGAAGCAACATTGTGTGAAAGGCAAGAATTGGAGACATGATACTCTCCATTCTCCATAATGGAGAGTCAGGGGCTATCTTGTTTTATGCTATTTTACCTAAGATAATATAGTAGGTCCTAAGAGAATGTAGTAGGTCCTATGAGGTACCTACGTTTATGAGAGTTGATGATGAGGAGTAATTGTGATTATGTCTAGTGACCAACTTGTATGTGATGTCTCATTGATGAAAACAATGATCATGAGGAGGTGTTATATGACAATGATGTATTATGATGATAAGTTGTTAATGATATGATGATGATGATATTTATTATATCATTGGGTGAAAGAACCGCGAATTAGTTTTAAGTGTATGTCCATCCACTTGAAACTAGTCCACGGTTCTTTCTTCCAGTGATGTAGTAACTCATTATGATGTAAAAACATTCTCTAAATTGCTGCGGTATGAAAACTTGTATAAAGGTGTATGAATACAACATGAAATAAAAAAGAAATACGGAATAATAGTAGTAGCGCGTGCTCGGAGAAGCGCTACTACTAATTACCAGTATCGCTCATAGTAGAAAGCACTGCTACTAAGTCGATATAGCAGTAGTGTGGTCCAACCCATGCTACTGCTAACCTTTAGCTATAGCGCCTTACTAGTAGCGCCGCTCTCCGCGCTATTGATAGGCTTTAAACACGCACTACTGCTAGGGTTTTCCCTAGAAGTGAAGTGGGACCCACCACTAGACACACTGATTAGTTTGACTCCATGTTTTTACCTTAACCACAGTCCCGTTGACGACCGGACCCGTGTTTTAACCACCTGGTCGTATTGGGGCTATTATTGCCATGTAAGACGATGCACAGGAGCTATTTCTCGCAACTACGTTACACTCATTCCAATTCACATGAAATGTCTCGCATAGGAGCTATTGACCCATACAACAACACTATACTGGCCCCCTCCCACTCTTTCCCACCGGATAGATGGCTTGGATGCACAATGGCAGGGTCGATATTTGCAGATGCAGCTGTTAGTCACTTTGCTACTCCTTATGCTCACACGCGCCTTTCATGTATTATTTCAAGAGTAGCATATCATGCTATCATTTTCTAGATTTCACCACTGTCACTCTGGAAACTGCTCTTAAAGCTATCATATCAAAATACTAACAAATGTACTAATATTGGAAAACAAGGAGGCAACGAAAACTTGTCGATTGCAATTGTGCATCCTGCCTAATTACATCACTGAATCAAACAGCTTGTCAGTTGGTGACGCATCAGCAACAGAGAAAGCAATATGTTTTGGTTTACATACAGAAATATGGCTTGGTTGCAAAAGGGTTGGCACTATTAATATGTTACTATGTCTCTTTGTGAAGTGCTAACATCAGATTGAACAACACAATTTTAAATTAGACATTGTGTTAGCATCAGTGTATAATGCATATGTAAGTTTAAACATCCAGAATGTATATTAAGTGTGCAACAGTCAAAAAGTATAATTCAGCTACAATATCTGTTAGATAATAACAAGAAATAAACGAGACAAGAGACACGAATTTTTACGTGGAAACCCTTGCGGGACAAAACCACGGACGCACGAAGGCGCAATCACTATGAGGAGGAGTATTACAAGCACGAGACGACAGACCGTCTGAGGTGGGACTACATGGGGTATATAAGAGGGCAATACATGAGAGTCCTTGGAGGACAAGTAAACGAGTTGTACTCATACGCGTCGACGTCAACGCAATGCCCACACCGGTTGTACTACGTCTAGTTAACCCGGTACTAGAATTTGGATCACAATTTAACAATCTCCACCTTGAGCCAAATTCCCTCCAGTAGTCGAAGAAAGTGAATAACTCCATCCAAATCAGCATAAACACCTTGTGCGTCAAAGTATATAGGACTAGTGAGAAATACCAACTAAGCCTGAGCAAAGCTCAAACTTATTGGTCGGAACTGGCTTTGTCATCATATCAGCAGGATTATCATGAGTACTTATCTTGCATACCTTCAAATTGCCTTCAGCAACAACATCTCGAATATAATGAAATCTAACATCAATGTGCTTTGTTCTCTCATGATACATTGGATTCTTTGTAAGATATATGGCACTTTGACTGTCAGAAAATATGGTAGGGCAAGATGAATCTCCACAAAGCTCAGCGTACAAACCTCTCAACCAGATAGCTTCTTTGCATGTCTCAGAAATAGCCATATACTCGGCATCAGTAGTGGAACAAGCCACAATAGACTGCAAAGTTGCTCTCCAACTCACATCACAACCACCAATGGTGAAAACATAACCTGTGAGTGATCTTCTCTTATCCAAATCACCAGCAAAATCAGAATCAACAAAACCAACAAGTCCATCTCCAGTTTTCCCAAACTGCAAGTAAGCATTAGAAGTACCTCCCAGGTATCTGAAAATCCACTGAACTGCTTTCCAATGCTCTTTTCCAGGATTAGCCATGTATCTACTGACAACACTCAATGCATATGATAAATCCGGACGAGAACAAACCAAGGCATACATAAGTGAACCAACTGCACTCGAATAGGGAACTCTAGACATGTACTCAATATCTGCATCTGACTTAGGACATAAAGCTGATGATAATTTGAAGTGTGCAGCTAATGGAGTACTCACTGGCTTGGCATTATGCATATTAAAACAAGAAATTTATCAATATATCCCTTCTGACTTAGATATACTTTTCCAGACGGTCTATCTCTGGATATTTCCATGCCAAGAATTTTCTTTGCTGCACCCAAATCCTTCATCTCAAATTCATTACTCAATTGCTTCTTTAGTTCATTAGTCTCTGACATACTCTTTGCAGCAATAAGCATATCATCAACATAAAGGAGCAAATAAATAGTTGAACCATTGACAGTTTTCAAATAAACACAACTATCATAATTAGACCTTTTGAAACCTTGAGAGAGCATAAAGGTGTCAAATCTCTTGTACCACTGTCTAGGGGATTTCTTTAATCCATAAAGAGATTTCTTTAACTTGCAGACAAGCTTTTCTTTTCCAAGAATAACAAAACCTTCGGGTTGTTCCATATAAATATCCTCTTCTAATTCTCCATGTAAAAATGCAGTTTTCACATCCAATTGTTCAAGCTCAAGATTATGCATGGCAACAATACAGAGTAAAGTGTGAATAGAGCTATGCTTCACAACATGAGAAAAGACTTTGTTATAGTCAATACCTGGAATCTGGCTATAACCTTTAGCAACTAACCTTGCTTTATATCTTGTCTCATCATTAGGAGAAATACCTTCTTTCCTCTTGAAAACCCACTTGCAACGAATAAGTTTCTTCTCTCTAGGCAATTTTACTAAATCCCAAGTGCCATTCTTTTCAAGTGATTCCATCTCATCATGCATAGCGGTCATCCACTTATTACTATCACCAGAAATAATAGCCTCGGGATATGAAGAAGGCTCAGCATTACCTTCAATTTCTTCTGCAACAGATAAAGCAAAAGAAACAATATTGCACTCTTCAATTAACCTATCAGGTTTATTAATACCCCGTCTAACTCTGTCACGTGCAAGATTCCAACTAGGTGGAACAATAGGCTGATTTGGAGTGGGAGTGACATGATCATCATTAACGACGGGTTCATCATGTGCATCAACAATTTCATTACCAGATGTATCACCTGAATCAATAACATGCTCCACCTGAACAGTAGGCTGCTGAATAGTAGGCTGCTTTTCACTCTCAACGGGAACATTAGTAGATGAAACATCATGTAACATAGCAGATTCATTAAAGATAACATTTCTGCTAATAACAACCTTCTGGGTTTCAGGATTCCACAATTTAAAACCTTTAACACCAGACTTATAACCAAGAAAGATGCACTTAACAGCCCTAGGCTCCAACTTTCCATTATCAACATGAGCATAAGCAGTGCAACCAAAAACTCTCAACTATGAATAATCAGCAGGTGAACCAGACCATACCTCAATTGGAGTTTTCTTATTAAGAGCAATACATGGTGAACGATTAATGAGATAACAAGCAGTGGAAGCAGCCTCAGCCCAAAAACGCCTATGCAAACCTGCATTGGACAACATGCAACGGGCTCTGGAAATAATGGTCATGTTCATACGCTCAGCAACACCATTTTGTTGAGGAGTATAAGGAACGGTGTAGTGTCTGACAATGCCTTCAGACTTGCAATAATTTTTAAATTGCTTAGAACAGAATTCCATACCATTATCAGTGCGAAGTATCTTTACCTTCCTTTCAGTTTGCCTTTCAATCATAATCTTCCACTCCTTAAATGCTGAGAATGCTTCATATTTATGCTTCAAGAAATAAGGCCAAACTTTTCTCGAATAATCATCAATAATAGTCAGCATGTAACTAGCACCACCTAGTGACTTCTTGCGAGATGGTCCCCATAAATCAGAATGCACATAATCAAGAATACCTTCGGTTGTATGAGTCGAAGTGTTGAACTTCACCCTCTTGTGCTTGCCTAAGATACAATGCTCACAAAATTTTAATTTACCAGGTTCATATCCATCAAGAAGACCTCTCTTGTTTAACTCTGCTAAACCAAGTTCACTCATATGTCCAAGACGCATATGCCAAAGGTTAGCAGGATGACAATCAGAATTCTTTGAAACAACTGGAGTAGCGTTACCTGAAACAGTAGAACCTCGAAGGTAATAAAGACCATTGGTCGAACTTAAGTCACCTTTCATCACAACAAGGGTACCTTTGGTGACCTTCAAAACACTATCTCCACCTGAATATTTGTACCCCTTTGCATCAAGGGCACTCATAGAAATAAGATTTCTCTTCATCTTCGGAATATCCCGAACATCTGTCAAAGTTCTGATTATGCCATCGAACATCTTGATTCGAATAGAACCTATGCCTTCAATCTTGCATGGGGAATTATCAAAACCCAAAACGGAACCAGCGGAAGTAGTGGAATCAAAAGTATTAAAACAATCTCTATGTGGACACATATGAAAAGTGCATGCAGTGTCAAGTACCCACTCATCATTGGTCTCAGCACATCCAGCAATAACGACAAGAGCATCATCGGAACTATCATCACGAGCAACGTTAGCAGAATTTTCACCTTGTTTGTTACCTTTCCTCTTTTCCTTGTTCTGCAACTTGAAACACTCAGATATGCCATGTCCGTCTCTCCTGCAATACCTACAATACTTCTTGTCTCTGGATTGCGACCGGCCCCTGTAGCCGTTTTTACTTCTGCCTCTGTTTCCATTATTGGAGTTCTTCTCCTTTGTCCTGCCACGAACAGATAATCCCTCGGCTTGGGATGAACTTGAACCATCATGAGGCACCATTAATTTCATCTTCTCCTTGGAGTTCAAAGCTTCATAAACTTCATTAAGCGTGAGAGTATCACGACTGTATAATATGGTGTCTCTAAAATTGGTATAAGAACTTGGCAGTGAACAAAGTAACATTAAATCAGTATCTTCTTCTTCATACTTAACCTCCATTGCAGCTAGATCAGATATGATCTCTTTAAATTCTAAAATACGATTCAAAACATTACCTCCCTCGGGTAACCTATGCAGGAATAATTTTTGCTTCAGATGCATCTTGCTGGTGAGATCTTTAGTCATGCAAATCACTTCCAGCTTTAACCATAGAGCGCGGCAGTTTTTTCGCTCAAAACTTCCTGCAAAATATTATTATTCAAATGGCGTTGAATTTGTGACAAAGCCTTACGATCAATTCTTTTCTCCTCATCAGTCGAGTCCTGAATTTTGTTCTTCCCAAAACTATCCAGTGCTTCATCATAGTCGGACTGTGCCAACAACGCCCGCATTTTGACTTGCCATAGGATAAACCTTGTGTCACGGTCCAGCAGCGGAAAATCGTACTTCATAGAGGCCATGAATAGATAAATCTATGTACACAAAGTAGTACAAGCCGGTAGAAAAATTCTTGATAGAGTTTAATATGTGGATTAAACGGAATAAAACAAATAGCACCTGGTAGCTTTCGGGTGTGGACGTAGCAACAGGAGACTTAACCAAAAACTGATTTTGGCTTCACGTGGAAGTAGTACTGATGGTCTTGCCTTCACGTGAACAGTACTAGTCAAACTTGTACTAATCGGGTGGCTTCGGTCTTCAAGTAGTAGCAGTAGCCGCCGATCAAATTTCCTCGGAAGTTGCAGCGAACAGGAATCAGCAACTCGCGATTTGATGAATCGCAAGCGCACAGCAGCCTTCGAGAAAAGTTAAGCGCGTCAACCCGATTGCTCCGTGACGCAGCAGCGGAGTCTGTCTCGGCGGAAATCTGCACCGTGTTGCAGCGGAATCTCCTGTCGGTCTCGACTTCGTACAACGTAGCAGCGGAAATCGATCCGTCTTCGAATCGCCTGGTCACACGCGGGCGACGGCGCACGCAGCCCTAATCTCTTGTCACGAACTCGTATCTAAACCTCAGCTCTGATACCACTTGTTAGATAATAACGAAAAATAAACGAGACAAGAGACACGGATTTTTACGTGAAAACCCTTGCGGGAGAAAACCACGGACGCACGAAGGCGCAATCACTACGAGGAGGAGTATTACAAGCACGAGATGACAGACCGTCTGAGGTGCGACTACATGGGGTATATAAGAGGGCAATACATGAGAGTCCTTGGAGGACAAGTAAACGAGTTGTACTCGTGCGCGTCGACGTCAACGCAACGCCCACACCGGTTGTACTACGTCTAGTCAACCCGGTACTAGAATTTGGATCACAATTTAACAATATCAACACTGGAAACTCTAGTTCTCACAACAGAGATTGAAATGTTCATGCAGAAAAATATCAATCAGCTGAGTACTCCCAAAATGAGCGACAATGAAAAGTAGCATTGCATAGAATGATAGAAACAATTTGTGGGGCATGATGATTTCTGCAGCTTGCGAGCATACAGGCACAAAAGAAGCTAAAGCACTGATGAGAAGCTACTAGGAAATTAGTGTTTGCGAAACGGATAAAGGAATGTCATACACATATACTATTTGTAGGCAAAGGTAATTTGTCCCATGAAAACTGAACACACCAATGAGTCATTATGGCTAGATCAATCAACCATCATATAAATAAAATGTAAATGAGGATACATAAAGAAGAATTACCTCAACAGCCCAGATTAGATTACAGAGGCACCACATGTGTTGCATATTTCCCATCTCTGATTGCCATATCTTGATCATATATGAAAACAATAGAAGATCTTTTCTCGGAAAATCCCCTAACAAAAAAGTGATTCGTCATAAGAAGTCACGTCTGCGTACGTTAGGCCCGCGGGTCAAAAGCTGACTGTGGCTGAGGTTTTGCATGGCCACGCATGGGTAGTCGGGATTCCCGGCGCGCCGACCGTTCCTGCCATCACGAAGTTCCTTCTGATCTGGAAGGAGGTGCGGACAGTCGCCCTATCCGACTCCCCTGATGCCTTCTTCTGGCGCCTTGGTGCAGCTGGCCGGTACTCATCCCGCGAAACTTACGCCGCTTTATTCCTCGGGAGGGAGTATGCACCTTGTGCCGAGGAGATCTGGCCTTCTTGGGCCCCTCTTGAGGTAAAAAATTTCGCCTGGCTCGCCGTGCGGGCAAGGTTATGGACGGCCGATAGGCTTGCTCGGCGGAACCTGCCGCACACACGGGTTTGCCAGCTCTGCTGCCAGCAAGACGAGGACACCACGCACATGCTCCTGGGCTGCCCCTACACGCGCGAGGCTTGGTACAACATGCTACTTCCCATGGGTCTACATCGATTCACACCGGATGGCACGAAGGGCTTAGCGGACTGGTGGCCATAGGTGGCGGAAGTAGGTACAGTTAGGCGCAGCAGACAAACGAATAACACTGTCATAGCCACGGTCCGCTTCATCTGGCTTGAGCGTAACAATCGTGTCTTCGAGCGCTAGATATCCCCGCCGAACTCCACCGTAAACCTCATTAGGGCTGAGCTCCGTCTGTGGACTCATGCTAGGGTAGAGGGCGGCCACCCTTTCCAGATTCACTAGGAATTAGGGCCTTCCCGATCGCTAGACCTGCAAGGCGGCTTCGCAATGTAAGTATGTAACTCACTCTGTACTGTGAGTCTGTGACACCCTTTCTCTCCTTAATTGAAACGCTCCTGCATGTTCTTGAAAAAAGAGAGAAGTCACGTCCCAATGTTCTGAAAACATTCATCATAATTAGTTAAGACCAGTCCCAATGTTCTGAAAACATTGATAAAACAGTTATGCTTCTGAAGTGTCTGAACTGAAGCATACAAGAAAATGGCCGAAATTGCACCTTCTATCCATTGTGGCCCCAAATCCTAATGAAGCTTAGCATGAGAAAACTGTAGAACAACAATCTAGTATGTAAATAGCATATCTGAACAGGGTTTGACAAAAGGCATGTTGCTTATTCCAGAATATAACATACATAGTATAGCAGACAACCACCATTCAGTCGGGCAAAGAATGTCAAATCAGGAATTACCAGCTTAATACAGAGAGTGAAATCAGGGTTACAGCAAGCATTTTCAAGGTTCAGTACCGCGTCCTCAGTTCATGTAAATCTGGAACTAGTTGGCATTTCCCCTCTACAGGCAGCAGCATAGCCTTCAATGAGGTGTAGTGCAGCTACCATGTGAGGGCATATGTACCTCTCCATGAATTCCTTCTCAATCAGGTTGAAAATGGTATGCCAGCACGGAACACGCTTGACCAATCCATCTTCCTTGAGAAACTTGATGACGCAGTTACAGGGCCTGAGACGGCCCTCTAGGCTGTAACTGATAATTACCGGCCGTTGAGCAATGTAGGCCGGTTCCAACCCCACCTCAGAGAAAAAGAACTCATAACTACGCCGCAACGATTCCTTTGACTTCCTCAGCACCGCAGGAGCATTAGACACGACAATGCCCGCCTCAGCATCTGACCACCTGAACACGGTCCATCCATAGAGAGAAACCAGAAAAGAAAACGCAAAACACGCATACATGCAGGCATGCTTCCACAAATGGGTTACCACATACCTTGTGGGGCTCTAGTGACCTCATATTCATTGTTGACCTCTTATGACCTCACATTCATGGGAGAGATTTCCTGACCACATATTGTCTCTATAAAAGCCTATCACCTCTATGAATCATGTGTCTCCACCATTTCAAATCCTCCGCGCGCCTAAGATACCACTTGAGAAATTACTAATGGCCAACGGAAAGAATGTCGTGGCCATGTTATTTCTCACCACCATTGTGGCGGTGGCGGCCACAAGGCCAGCCGAGCCCTATGGCGCTGCGGAGGAGAACACATTGAAGATGGCTACCCCCAGCAGGAAAGGGGTTGACGCTACATTAGCAGCTACACGTGTTGTTGCCGCCGAGAAGTCCCTCAAGAAGGCTAAAAGCGCCACCACACCAGAAAAGGCCGCGGGTGCCAAGCAAGATGGAGCAAAATCTGCTTCTGCTGCATTAAAGTACAATGCCATCTCTCAGCAGGCAACTGGTAAAGGTTCTTCTATCTCCCCAGGCAGGAAAGAAGCAGCCGGTACTTTAGCCGCCGCACACTATGCTGCCGCCGAGAAGTCCATCAAGAAGGCCGAAACCGCCACGACACCTGAAAAGGCCGTGGCTGCCAATCGAGATGCAGCAAAGTCTGTTGACGATGCATTAAAGTATGGTGCCATCTCTAGGAAAGCAGCTGGTACAAGTTCTTCTACCTCCCCCAATAGGAAAGAAGCCACCACTGACTTAGCAGCTATGCACACTACTGCTGGTAAGATGATCACCAAGAAGGCTGAAACCGCTACCACACCTGAAGAGGCCGTGGCTGCCAAGCAAGCTGCAACCAAGTCTACCGCTGCTGCATCAAAGTATCATGTCATTTCTCAGCAAGCAGCTGGTACAAGTTCTTCTACCTCCCCCAACAGGAAAGAAGCTGCCGGTACCTTGGCAAATGCCGAGAAATCCATCAAGAAGGCTGAAACCGCCACCAGACCTGAAGAGGCAGTATCCGCTAAGAAGGATGCCGGGAAATCTGAGGTTGATGCAATGAAGTACGGGGCCATCTCTCAGCAGGCCGCCGGCAAAAATGGTGCCTAAGTGGTGCCTTAAACACCTATTCACGCGCAACATCATCTGCATACTACCATGCATGCAAAATAGCAGCATTGAGATATCACATTATGCTAATTCTCATGCATGCACGCTTTGTTTAAACTTTCCCATTACGAATCATGTATTAATGTGTTTTACTTTTATTAGTAAGACACACTTGACTTGCTTTAAAAAAATGCAATGATCGATGTATACATGTATTATCTAAAAATTAATAGTATGAGTTCCACCGCAATTTGTGTCTTTTTGTGATAATTTGGGTGCAATCAATGTACACATCCGATACACAAAATTGGACGAGTCAATGTATTATGGCTCCATGGAGCGGTGAATCATGTTTTAATGTCTTGCTTGTTTTACTCTTAGTAGTAAGATACGCTTGACTTGCTTTAAAAAAAAATACAATGATCGATGTATACATGCATTATCTGAAAATTAATACTAATATGAGTTCCACCGTAATTTTCATTTTTGTCATAATTTGAGTGCAATCAATGCACAAATCCAATACACAAAATTGGAGGAGTCAATGTATTATGGCTGCATGGAGCGGCGATGATATACTATATATCTTCACTACTTTAAAAAGAATTTAAGGTTTCATCATACATCTGCCCTTCATCCAACCTCCCTACCAATCCTTCTTGTTTTGATTTTTTTTTCTCCCATCTTTGTTTATTCCCTCCATCGATTCTACCAAAAAAAAAAAACGCCTCAAATGTCACATGGTTACCATATATGTCAAGTGGTTGTGATAAGATGGTGGCTGAGCGCTTCAGATTTATTCAACAACTGATTGTCAAATTGAGTCATCTCCCATCCTTTCGATGATTGTAAGAAAGTAACCGATTATCGTTACTGGCCACAAACTTATATTTTCTTGTCTTAACGAAGGGTTGCATACAATGCGGGTAGGTCTTGACACCAACGTTGTCAACTCCATGTATAAACAATCAATCACAAATCATGATATTTTTTTTGTTCATCAACCTCGTGTATTTTGTGTGTGGAAAGAACCTCAAAATTTCAAAATATGACAAACAGATCAGGCGCACATGATATATTCTCCCTAGTGGGGCAACACAAGGGATGCGTCTATGGGTGATGGATCGAGGTTACAAAGCATGAATACGAGAAGTATTCAAACAATTGAAATTTTGAATATGGTTAAAATGCACAACCAATTTTTGAACTATCTTCTGCCGGTCTCCTTATGTTCGTGGAACTTTAGATCCTTGTAGTTACAACTAAAATATCACCACCCATCAGGCATTTGTGCCATCCATCTTACAAAAACGGAACAAAAGGAAATCCATGCCCATCAGCATTATGACATTAGTTTTTGGACACATATCAGCTGCAGTTATGCAACAATTAATAGAATCCCTCTCGTGTCGATATTCGGGCAACATAAGAAGTGTCGATCTCCAAGCAACATAACAAGGCCGACACATTCTTCTGTACATTCAAAATCCGTATCATCAAGACAATTCTTTCACCAAACCTCCTCCTGCCCTTCACCTCTCCTCGCGCCGTCCCCGCGGGCGGTCGGGGGGGGGGGGCCAGATCTGCCGCCCCTCGTCTCTCCTCCCTCCTCCACCCCTCCTCACCGCCGTCGGTGCAGGTCATCGGGCAAAGCCCGCACGGCCTGGGCGGCGGCGGGGCCTTCTTCTCATGCTATCTGAGGATGGCAGCGTGCTACCTCTTGAGCACTGCGTTGGTTTTCCCATGAAGAGGAAAGGGTGATGCAGCAAAGTAGCGTAAGTATTTTCCTCAGTTTTTGAAAACCAAGGTATCAATCCAGTAAGAGGCTCCTCAAAAGTCCCATACACCTACACAAACAAACAAGAACCTCGCAACCAACGCGATAAAGGGGTTGTCAATCCCTTCACGGAAACTTGCGAAAGTGAGATCTGATAGAGATAATAAGATAAGATAAATATTTTTGGTATTTTTATGATATAGATTGGGAAGTAAAAGATGCAAATAAAAGTAGATGGAAAACTTATATGATAAAAGATAGACCCGGGGGTCATAGGTTTCACTAGTGGCTTCTCTCAAGATAGCATAAGTATTACGGTGGGTGAACAAATTACTGTCGAGCAATTGATAGAAAAGTGCATAGTTATGAGATTATCTAGGCATGATCATGTATGTAGGCATCACGCCCGCAACAAGTAGATCGAAACGATTCTGCATCTACTACTATTACTCCACACATCGATCGACTCCTGCCGGCATCTAGAGTATTAAGTTCATAAGAACAGAGTAACACATTAAGCAAGATGACATGATGTAGAGGGATAAACTCAAGCAATATGATATAAAACCCATCTTTTTATCCTCGATGGCAACAATACAATATGTGCCTTGCTGCCCCTGCTGTCACTGGGAAAGGACACCGCAAGATTGAACCCAAAGTTAAGCACTTCTCCCATTGCAAGAAGATCAATCTAGTAGGCCAAACCAAACTGATAATTCGAAGAGACTTGCAAAGATAACCAATCACACATAAAAGAATTCAGAGGAGATTCAATTATTTCTCATAGATAAACTTGATCATAAACCCACAATTCATCGGATCTCGACAAACACACCGCAATGAGTTTTATCGAATAGATCTCCAAGAAGATCTAGGAGAACTCTGTATTGAGATTCAAAGAGAGAGAAGAAGCCATCTAGCTAATAACTATGGACCCGAAGGTCTGTGGTAAACTACTCACACCTCATCGGAGAGGCCTTGGAGATGATGTAGAGGCCCTTCGTGGTCGATTCGCCCTCCGGCGGAGCGCCGGCGAAGGCTCCAAGATGCGATCTCGCGGATACAGAAGGTTGCGGCGGTGGAAATAGTTTTTCGTGGTGCTCCTGTATGTTTTCGGGGTACGTGGATATATATAGGCAAAGGAGATAGGTCAGGGGAGCCACGAGGGGCCCACTAGGGTGGGGGACGCGCCTACCCACCTAGGGCGTGCCCTCCTGCCTCGTGGCCGCCTCGGCTGCTTCTTGACGTCCACTCGAAGTCTCCTGGATTGCGTTTGTTCCAAAAAGATCACTCCCGAAGGTTTCATTCCGTTTGGACTCCGTTTGATATTCCTTTTCTTCGAAACACTAAAATAGGCACACAAAAAACAGCAATTCGGGCTAGGCCTCTGGTTAGTAGGTTAGTCCCAAAAATGATATAAAAGTTTAAAGTAAAGCCTAACATCCAAAACGGATAATATAATATCATGGAACAATCAAAAATTATAGATACGTTGGAGACGTATTAAACATCCCCAAGCTTAAATTCCTGCTCGTCCTCGAGTAGGTAAATGATAAAAACAGAATTTTTGATGTGGAATGCTACCTAGCATAATTCTCAATGTAATTTTCTTTATTGTGGCATCATTGTTCAGATCCAAATGATTCAAGATAAAAGTCAATAAAACATTAAAATAGTAATACTTCAAGCATACTAACAAGTAATCATGTTGTATCAAAATAGCATAGCCAAAGAAAGCTTATCCCTACAAAATCATATAGTTAGGCCATGCTTAATTTTCATTGCACAAAATACTCCCATAATGCACAACCCCGGTTTCAACAAAGCAATTGGTTCATACTTTTTGACGTGCTTCAGCTTTTTCAACTCTTATGCAATACATGAGCGCAAGCCATGGACATAGCACTATATGTGGAATAGGGTGGTGGTTGTGAAGACAAAAAGGGAGAAGATAGTCTCACATCAACTAGGCGTATCAACGGGCTATGGAGATGCCCATTAATAGATATCAATTTGAGTGAGTAGGGATTGCCATGCAACGGAGGCACTAGAGCTATAAATATATGAAAGCTCAACAAAAGAAACTAAGTGGGTGTGCATCCAACTTGCTTGCTCATGAAGACCTAGGGCATTTTGAGGAAGCCCATCATTGGAATATACAAGCCAAGTTCTATAATGAAAAATTCCCACTAGTATATGGAAGTGACAACATAGGAGACTCTCTATCATGAAGATCATGGTGCTACTTTGAAGCACAAGTGTGAAAAAAAGATAGTAACATTGTCCCTTCTCTCTTTTCTCTCATATTTTTTATTTTTATTTGGTGGGCTTCTTTGGCCTCCCTTTTTTTTATTTTTTTATTTGGGCTTCTTTGGCCTCTTTTATTTTTTATAAAGTCCGGAGTCTCATCCTGACTTGTGGGGGAATCATAGTCTTCATCATCCTTTCCTCACTTGGAACAATGCTCTAATAATGAAGATCATCACACTTTTATTGATTTACAACTCAAGAATTACAACTCAATACTTAGAACAAAATATGACTCTATGTGAGTGCCTCCGGCGGTGTGCCGGGATATGCAATGAATCAAGAGTGACATGTATGAAAAATTATGAAGGTGGCATTGCCACAAATACGATGTCAACTATATGATCATGCAAAGAGCAATATGACAATGATGGGGCGTGTCATAATAAACGGAACGGTGGAAAGTTGCATGGCAATATATCTCGGAATGGCTATGGAAATGCCATAATAGGTAGGTATGGTGGCTGTTTTGAGGAAGGTAAATGGTGGGTGCATGATACCAGCGAAAGTTGCACGGTATAATAGAGGCTAACAATGGTGGAAGGGTGAGAGTGCGTATAATCCATGGACTCACATTAGTCATAAAGAACTCACATACTTATTGCAAAAGTCTACTTGCCCTCGAAGCAAAGTACTACTATGCATGCTCCTAGGGTAAGGGTTGGTAGGAGTTAACCATCGCACGATCCCGACCTCCACTCATAAGGAAGACAATTAAAAGAGCACCCCATGCAACAAATTTGTCACATAACTTTTACCATACGTGCATGCTACGGGACTTGCCAACTTCAACACAAGTATTTCTCAATTTCATAATTACCCAACTAGCATGACTCTAACATTACCACCTTTATATCTCAAAGCAATTATCAAGCATCAAATTTATCATAGTGTTTAATGCACTTTCTATTATAGTTTTTATTATACCCAGCTTGGATGCTCATCATTCTAGGAACAACTTTATAACCATAGCAAATACCATGCTGTTCTAAAAGACTCTCGAAATGATATAAGTGAAGCATGAGAGATCAACAATTTCTACAAAATAAAGCCACCGTCGTGCTCTAAAAGATATAAGTGAAGCACTAGAGCAAAACTTGTCTAGCTCAAAAGATATAAGTGAAGCACATAGAGTATTCTAATAAATTCCAAATCATGTGTGTCTCTCCCAAAAGGTGTGTACAGCAAGGATGATTGTGGTAAACTAACAATCAAAGACTCATATCACACAAGATGCTCCAAGCAAAACACATATCATGTGGCGAATAAAAATATAGCTCCAAATAAAGTTACCGATAGACGAAGACGAAAGAGGGGATGCCTTCCGGGGCATCCCCAAGCTTAGGCTTTTGGTTGTCCTTGAATATCTTGGGGTGCCATGGTCATCCCCAAGCTTAGGTTCTTGTCACCCCTTATTCCATAGTCCATCAAATCTTTACCCAAAACTTGAAAACTTCACAACACAAAACTCAACAGGAAATCTCATAAGCTCCGTTAGTGCAAGAAAGAAAAACCACCACATAAGTTACTGTAATGAACTCATTCTTTATTTATATTGGTGTTAAACCTAATGTATTCCAACTTATCTAGGTTCATACCCCCCGATACTAGCCATAGATGCATCAAAATAAGCAAACAACACACGAAAAACAGAATCTGTCAAAAACAGAACAATGTGTAGAAATATGTAACTTTCGAATACTTCTGGAACTCTAAAAATCCTACCAAACTAGGAAGTCCTGGTAAATTTGTCTATTGATCTACTGCAAAAATAATCAACGCAAAATCACGTTTCTGTGATTTATTAATATTATTCTCGTGCGTGCAAAAGGTTCTGTTTTTTAGCAGAATCAAATTAACTATTACCGTAGGTTATCCTATAGGTTCTACTTGGCACAAACACTAATTAAAACATAAAACCGTATCTAAACAGAGGCTAGATGAAATATTTATTACTAAAGAGAAGCAAAAAGCAAGAAACAAAAATAAAATTGGGTTGCCTCCCAATAAGCGCTATCGTTTAACGCCCCTACCTAGGCATAAAAGCGAGAATAGATCTAAGTATTGCCATAATAATAAGATAGATCACGAAAACTCATTTCATATTCCCTAAGTTCAGCAGCAAGTTTTCTTTGAGGCAAGCAAAAGTAATGAAAGTGGCTAAACTTAATGGGGTAAAAGTCCCCAAGATCAATCTCGGGAGGTATGGGTTCCTCCTTTGGCCCTTCATATTGCACAACCAATTCATCATTATAAGCATTCTTTTGGCAGAACTTTGTGAGCCTATACTCAAGAGAATATCCTAACTCATTATTTCGAAAAGCAAAATCATTATTAAATTCGGAAATTCTATCAACTAAAACATTAGTAGGAACCTTTTTTCTAAGGTTTTCATTAAAAGCAACATAATCTAAAAATTGAAAATGCATTATTTCCTCTTGATCAAAGAGGATTGCCTCTATGGGAGGGCGGCCAGCGTCCACCCTATAGTGTGCAAAGATTTCTTTGGCCTCCTTTAATATAAATCTGAACTCATGTGCCAAGAAGATAGTAGCTGCGCGCTTAACAGAAGAATGCTCAATATTAGAAAATTCGAGGAAAATCCTTTGTATGCAAGGGTGCATGTGCATAAACTGCCTTTCAAGTTCAACTATAAGCGTGGGGATAGCATCCGCAAGACTAGTAGTTCTATGAAGAATAGAACCACCCATAGAAGGTATAGCATCGGCACAAGTAAAGAAATCCTGAATAACCCCTTTTCCAATAATATTACCACTACTGATTCAAAAAAAATTGTATGTAAGATAGTAGGTTCTTCGGCAGGAGCATCAAAAAATTTCATGTTATTATTATTGTCCATATCAACGATAATCTCCCCAGTTTCAGACATAACAGCAGAAAATGCGAGGAGCAAGCGAAAGAGAGGCGAACGGAAAGGAGAGGACGAATAAAACGGCAAGGGTGAAGTGGGGGAGAGGAAAATGAGAGGCAAATGGCAAATAATATAATGCGAGGGAGATGAGTTTGTGATGGGTACTTGGTATGTCTTGACTTAAGCGAAGACCTTCCCGGCAACGGCGCCAGAAATCCTTCTTGCTACCTCTTGAGCACTGCGTTGTTTTTTCCTTGAAGAGGAAAGGGTGATGCAGCAAAGTAGCGTAAGTATTTCCCTCAGTTTTTGAGAACCAAGGTATCAATCCAGTAGGAGGCTCCTCAAAAGTCCCACACACCTACACCAACAAACAAGAACCTCGCAACCAACGCTATAAAGGGGTTGCCAATCCCTTCACGAAAACTCGCGAAAGTGAGATCTGATAGAGATAATAAGATAAGATAAATATTTTTGGTATTCTTACGATATAGATTGGAAAGTAAAAGATGCAAATAAAAGTAGATGGAAAACTTATATGATAAAAGATAGATCTGGGGGCCATAGGTTTCACTAGTGGCTTCTCTCAAGATAGCATAAGTATTACGGTGGGTGAACGAATTACTGTCGAGCAATTGATAGAAAAGTGCATAGTTATGAGATTATCTAGGCATGATCATGTATATAGGCATCACGTCCGCAACAAGTAGATCGAAACGATTCTGTATCTACTACTATTACTCCACACATCGACCAACTCCTGCCTGCATCTAGAGTATTAAGTTCATAAGAACAAAGTAACGCATTAAGCCAGATGACATGATGTAGAGGGATAAACTCAAGCAATATGATATAAACCCCATCTTTTTATCCTCGATGGCAACAATACAATACGTGCCTTAGTGCCCCTACTATCACTGGGAAAGGACACCGCAAGATTGAACCCAAAGCTAAGCACTTCTCCCATTGCAAGAAAGATCTATCTAGGCCAAACCAAACTGATAATTCGAAGAGACTTGCAAAGATAACCAATCACACATAAAAGAATTCAGAGGAGATTCAATTATTTCTCATAGATAAACTTGATCATAAACCCACAATTCATCGGATCTCGACAAACACACCGCAAAAAGAGTTACATCGAATAGATCTCCAAGAAGATCGAGGAGAACTTTGTATTGAGATTCAAAGAGAGAGAAGAAGCCATCTAGCTAATAACTATGGACCCGAAGGTCTGTGGTAAACTACTCACAACTCATCGGAGAGGCCTTGGAGATGATGTAGAGGCCCTCCATGGTCGATTCCCCCTCTGGCGGAGCGCCGGCGAAGGCTCCAAGATGGGATCTCACGGATACAGAAGGTTGTCGCGGTGGAAATAGTTTTTGGTGGTGCTCTTGGATGTTTTAGGGGTACGTGGATATATATATAGGTGAAGGAGGTAGGTCAGGGGAGCCACGAGGGGCCCATGAGGGTAGGGGGCGCCTACCCCCCTAGGGCGCGCCCTCCTTCCTCGTGGCCGCCTCGGCTGCTTCTTGACGTCCACTCGAAGTCTCCTGGATTGCGTCTGTTCCAAAAAGATCGCTCCCGAAGGTTTCATTCCTTTTGGACTCCATTTGATATTCCTTTTCTTCAAAACACGAAAATAGGCAAAAAAAAACAGCAATTCGGGCTGGGCCTCTGGTTAGTAGGTTAGTCCCAATAATGATATAAAAGTGTTAAGTAAAGCCCATAAACATCCAAAACGGGTAATATAATAGCATGGAACAATCAAAAATTATAGATACGTTGGAGACGTATCACGGCGTGGGACGCTTTCTTCTAGTGGCGGCGCGGGCATGGGGCGCGGTGGCGACGGCAAAGACTAGCAGCGGTGGCTACTGGTCGTAAGTGGCGTCATCCTCTCCCTGGCCGGCGGCGGGATCTGGTGTAGGGCTCTCCGGTGCCGCGGCTGGGGACTGTCTCGGGCGGCCCTGCTGCTCGCGTGGTGTGGCTGCTGGCCGGTCAGGCAGTGACGGCGGCCTGGATCCTACTTCCAGTCCTAGGTAGAGATGGCGGCGATCCATACTCGAGACTTGATGGAGGTTCTTCGAACTGATCTGGGTGAAAACCTTGCACTCAGCTAGATGCCAAGGCCGGTGATGGCAGCAATCTTCAGCGTCGTTATCTTTTTGAATACATCGCCGTGGAGAAGTTCCAGACCTCTATCTGTTACCTCCGGGGGAAACCCCAGATAAGTAGATCGGATGACGGCGACGCTCTTGCGTCGTTTCCCCCTTGGGGGCGTCAGTCTTGGAGGTGTGCACGAGCTCGAGGGACCAGCGGACAACATGTTTGGTGGAGCGGTGTTTCATCTTACACATCGATGACTGTGGATCTCGGCGGCATGGCACAGTGGAGTCTCGTCGTTCGATGTGTGTAGACGGACTCGCGCAGGAGGATGGTGGTGTCTGGTGTCGTGTGGCGTCGATGGCAGACTTGGCAAGGTCCTGGCGTCAGTACCTATTCTGAAGATGGATCGCTGGAAGACGGCGGCGGCGGCCTCTCAGAATGCGCCGAACTGGTGTGTGCCCAGAACAGGTATGTGGCTTGGCTGGGGCCTCCGGTTTTCGATGTTAGGCATTGTTGCAAAGTCTGTTTGGTATTAGGCTCGTATTATCGGCACCCTTTCATCAAGTAGATAGAAGTAGCGACAGATGTTGTCAAGATGGTGGCTTCACACTTACTCATGTACTACTTTGTAAAGTTTTTGTGAATAATTAATAAAATGGCTGCATGCATCGCCTAGATGCAGAAGCCGGGGTCTTACTCCTTTCCAAAAAAAAAGACAACTCAGAGTATATCAACTACAGGGCTCTACTAATGTAGTCACCAATTCCAGTAGGTCTAGAAACAATTACGGAGTAAGTCGGAAACAATGCCCAGCCGTAAAGCATTTTGTCCTGCAAAATCTGACCAGAAAGTAAACCCGCATCATAAAAACATGTCAGTTAAGGTAAATTTAAGTGGTGAATACCAAGAGAATGCCAGAAGATAATTGGCTGAACTTCCATCTTTCCATGACCTCTAAAGATCTGTTGGAAGAGCCGGAGGAGGAAAAAGACTCGTGCACACAGCACACGCACGGGAGAAGAACACACAGAGTCTGGTGCACACGCACTTGTCCTTTTCTCTTGTTCTCTCTTGACAAAATAAACAACATGATTACAGAGCTTTATATCATAGCTCACACACACGGATGCCCAAGCCTAACGGCCTGATCCACTAATACTGCTCCACTAACCGCACTAGCATGCACAACTTGAGTCACTTCCAAGTCGCTAGAGATCAGGTCACTTGGCGCATGCCGCAACTAACTGCGCCCGCTTATATCTTCATGTCTATATCCTCTCTGACTTGGCGGCTTGGACTCCACGCATAGCTGGTTCATGCCGTTACCACATCCATGCAAATTAGATCAACTCAACAGCACACACACACTAGTGCCATTGCTACACATGCATGGTGCCATGCGACACTCACAACTTGGCACGACAAATCTTGCCATGCACACTACTCTCTAATCTGCATGACTTATTTTGAATCAACTAACACCCTACTAGCTTGGACGACCCAACTAAATGCGTAGAGAAAAAAACTTAAACATGCTGAATAGCTAATCAACAAGGTTAACTCCAACAATCACCCCCTTAACCTTGTTGCCATTTATTAGAACACCCTCATAGCGACCTTCAAAGCAGCCCCGGCTCATCGGCGGCGGTCGCGGCGGCGAGATGGGCTTGCTCCTTCCTTGGCGCAGTGCAATCCCTCGAGAAGTGCCCATAGTCTTGGCAATTGTAGCAACCACTAGTACAGAACCGGCCTTTAGTGCCGGTTCACCAACCGGCACTAAAGAGTGGGGACTAAAGGTCCCCCCCTTTAGTATCGGTTCGTCACGAACCGGTGCTAAAGTGCCACCACGTGGCACGAGTCAGGCCCGTTTGCGTGTAGGGCATTAGTACCGGTTGGTAACACCAACCAGTACTAAATGTTTTGGTGTTTTTTTATTTTTTTCTTTAATTTTGTGTTTTCAATTTAATTTAGTGATTGTTTTACATTATAATGAGTTGTTAAATCATTAGGTGAAAGTACCGCGGATTAGTTTTGACTGGATGCATTGGACAGCTAGCTACTAGCTAGCTAGCTAGCTAGCTAAGTGATCAAGTATATGCCATATTCATATTATACTTGATCAACTATAATATATACAGATATGGCATATACTTGATCACTTAGGTAGGATCCATCCAGCTGAAACTAATCTGCGGTTTCTTTCATTAAATGATATAATAACTCATCATCATCATATTAATCATCATAGTCATGCATTACCGCTAGCTATCTAATCACCACCAGCACTACTAGCTTAAAGAAGAAACATTCACTTGTACCCAGAAGCAAAAATATCATCGAGTTCAATATGCTTGTCATGATATTATAAGCGTCATATATAACACCACAAAGGCAAATCGATCACTTAAGTTTAGAACAGAGAACACGGACATGAAAGGACAAGTACTAAGAGTAGCATGAACTAGCTAAATCACTCCTGCTAACTACTCTCTCTGGTAAAATAGCATAGAACATGTATAGTTCTTCTGATTCATCATACTGGAGCATGCAGATGAACCTATCTCCTAATCATGGGCTGCGCTTCTCATTGCTGCCCCCTAGTACTTCTCTGCGATCGTTAACAATTTTCCTCCAATCTTTCACTATTAAGCATTCATCGCTTCTAGAAATCCTGACACTAGTAGAAAAACAACTATTTAGACCCGGTTCGTAAGGGCCTTTAGTCCCGGTTCATGAACCGGGACTAATGGGTCGTTACTAATACCTGCACCCATTAGTCCCGGTTCAAACACGAACTGGGACAGATGTGCCTCCACGTGGCCGGTCCGCCGAGCCCAGTCAGGGGGGCCTTTGGTCCGGTTGGTGGCACAAATCGGGACCAAAAATCCATTTTTTTAGAAAAGTGGCTGCTTTAGGGGTTTTGGGGGTTATTTTTAGGTTGTTATTATAGCTAGCTAATAGAGAGAAGTGTCCTCTTTTATATCTTCGTCCTTGGTTTACCCACTGATATAATAACTCATGCATGCTCGCATCATATATCATCATATATAATAACAAGTCCTACTAATCATGCATCATCATACAACTTCTACTTGTTATTAATAATAAGTCATACGATCATCATCCTCATAGTCATCGAATCCAACCCTACATAATTGTTCTTAGCACATGATCATCAGTATCAGGTACGACCTAAACACCCTTAAGGTAAAATAGCATAAAACAATATAGACCCTGACTCTCCATTATGAAGAATGGCGATCATCCTGTCTCCAATTCTTGCCCTTCGCTGCTTTTTGCTTCCAAGAAGCTCCTTACGACTGTCCATACATTTTTTCCATTCTTTGATTGTCATGTCTCCACTTCTTCTAGAAACCCGGTATGGACAGTTGAGATTCGTAGGAAGACCTGGTTGTATGTTCAAAACATGAAGGGTACTGTGCGTATACATCAGATGAGGCACACAATCATTCGGGATTATCTGTTGAAAAACATAGTAATAACTTCATAGTTAGCAATGATGTACTAGTTTTAGAAGTGTGCAAAAAGATGCACGGATGTCGTAATAGTAAAAAATCTTACCATGGTATCTCCATGGTAGTTACCGTAGTTCAACACGTGCACTAGTGGCACGTATTGACCATAATGTTGAGGAGTTCGATTGTAGACATTGTAATTCTCAAGATCAGTACAAAATGCGACCAGATGATTTTTCTCCTGATAAGTTAATTCGGAGCCTTCGGTGTAGTAGGTTCTGTCTACCATCTTCCACACATTCTTTGAAGAATGAAAATAAGCTGTCAATGGAAATAAGTTGTCAACGATTTTGAAATAAACAATATAAATCACTTAATAACTATGTTAAGCTCACATGGGGGAAGAATTGGAGGTGTATCCACAAGGACCCAAATTGAAGGTCTCTCTTGCTCGATTATAGGATGACCAAGATCCATGGTGACAAGCATACCCTCATCAAGACCATACATCTTGCAAAGTGCTTCCCAATTTTTGCAACCAAAATGGGTTACACTCTGAGAATTGTACAGCTTTACTTGAAAATCCACACCATGATGGGTACTTAGGATAATTTTTTTGGTTTCGAAACTTTCATGGTCTTCAAAACCCATCCTCTCCAAGACATAGCGTCTTGCAAAGCATGGGATAAGCTAGTCGAATTGGAAAAGATGAAAAATACACGTTAAAATAGTTGAAGTCATGCTTAATTACGAAAAAAACTATTGTCGTCGTTGCGTACCGTATGAACATCGCAGGTCTCCTCGAGCTTAATGTTGAAGCGCCGATCTTCGTCCAGCTCAATGAACCTGTCGCAGATACCTCGGTCGTCGTGGTACCAGTCGCACTCCCCCGGGTGGTTTTCGTCGTCCGATGAGTACGACATTTCCGGCCTATGTTCATAATTCAAATATTAAACTAGATCATTATTATTAATCACGGGTTGACTATCGGTGATGTACGTAGCTCCTCCTTTCATTCCCGAGTGCATTACTATATCAAATTGTCTAGCACACGGGAATGAAGGAGAACTTATCCAATATGAGCATTCAATAAGCGAAACCAAATCATAAAATAAGCAAAACCAAATCATAAAATAAAGTAGTATTCAAATTAGCATGCATTCAATAATTATAAGCAAAAGTACATCATCTCTTGGTGTCCGTAAATCATCGAATATTATCACTAATACAACTAGAACCGTAGCGCCCGACGGGTATCGACGCGGGCCGTGGACACCCAAAGGTAAGGAACCATCACAGGATCATAGCTCCAGTGAGATCCCTGAAGAACTTGCCAGGTATTGTGGAACCTGCCCTCCAATGCAACCATGTAGCGACGGACGTGCTCGTCCTCCTCGCTGACACGGTGACGCACCACCTCCGCGGTGTCCGGAAGCCTCAGCACCGTCACTGGCCCACGCGACCGCCACCAAACAAGGATCGGGTCAACAACGGGCTGCCTCCTCACCAACCTACGTCCCCCGGAAGGTAGCACCTCCCAATACGAGCCCGGCGGAGCCCAGTCCCGAACATGGCCCTGATCAAGCAGGCCTCCACCGCCGAGTCGACGACGACGAGGATGCGGGACAGGCATCGCGGACGTCGATGCGGGAACTACTTCTATATATAGTTAAATAAAGTAGTTTTATTAATTAAATCAACTATCTAGTTCAACTACTAAGCACTTACTATAAATAAATAAAGTAGTACTTACTAAAAACAAACTACTTCTATATATAGTAAAATAAATTAGTTTATTAAATTAACTAGCTAGTTCAACTATATATAAACTACTTCTTATTTTTTTCCTTTTTCTAAATACTATGAACAAAAAAATCATTAAAATTCTATGAACAAAATTAATTACACAATCTAAATATCACCAAAAAAATCTATTAACAATAATATCACCAAACATGCATATTCAATAATAATATCACCAAAAAAATCTATTAACAGAAAAAAAATCTAACATAATATGAACAAATTAATTACCACACATCTAATCTAACAAAAAAATCTATGAAGTATATATCTAAATTACTACACATCTAATCTAACAAAAAATCTATGAACTACAAAAAAATCTAACAAAAATAAAAAAAAGTTGCTCACGGCCGGCGACGGCGACGGCGAGGAGCGGCGCGGGGCGGCGACGGTGTCGAGGTGGCGCGGGCCGGGGCGGCGACGTCGATCGGGGCGGTAGGGAGGGTGGCGACGGCGCAC